>NC_067143.1:60536015-60751529 GCF_903995435.1 Acomys russatus | reverse complement strand
TGAAGGTAGAAAGGTCAACTGTGAAGTGCACTGTCAGTCTGAAAAAGGCTGAGAGTAGCATTGGGGACTGATATAAAGCACTCTTGAAGCTGGCAGGGCTGTGGAGAACTGGATCCAGAAATGGAGACAAATGCCATCTTAAGTTAGAAGAGTGGTTGACAGACTGGTCAAGGATGGTAAAGTGTGAAATGCAGCTGAGCTAGCCTGACACCAAGATTTTGGGATTGGGTTCAGGGATGCTACCTCAGAAAAATGCCTCAGCAGAAAGCTGCAGCTGTGTCACACTGGATCCTGGGGGGACCCCAGGTAGGTCAATATGTGGAGGCTAGAAATAACATGTGTCAGTAACAACTAGAATGCTTCCTTGGATTTGAGCATTACCACGATCAATCACAGAAAAGTCCAAGTTCTTTTCATCTGCCTGTCTACGGCAAGCAGGCTTAGAGGTTCTTGAAGCCTGTTTGAGCAGTTCCCTAGTCACGGTTCCTTCCTTACTCTAAAAAGATCCTTCATTATCAAAAATCTGTGCAGTTTCCCTGAGCCAGGACTATCTGAAATGCCCCTGGATATAAACACACATGTAATCAAAGAAATAGAATACATTTCAGACTAGGATTTTTACTCTATCTGGACTACATGTTACCTGATTCCCCTACAAGGGCCACAGGCCTGTGGCTAGCACCAGTCAGGACAGCAAGCAATTACCATAAAAGAGGTATGGCAGCTTAAAGCCATGCCAAGACAACAGCTGAGTGTCACTACTCAGTTGCGATGCCTCAGTTTCTCCAGTAAGTCTGAGAGCAAATCAGCTTTGGTGAACAGAAGTAGGAACTGGTTTAGATTGTCTCCCAACAGTTTGTCCCTGTCACCTTCGTCCCTTACCTCATACCAGGCAGGCAGTTATGTCACAGCTCTTCATGCCAGCATCTCTCAGACTGGAGCATCTAGATCTGCTCTCTGGGCTCATAAAAAATTTTTAAACTTATCTCTGTGTGTGGTACATGTGTTTGTATACACTATGCATATGTGGGCATGTATGTACATACGCACTTTTTGTATGTGAATGCAGACATGCATGTGCCACAGTGCACGTGACACACAGAGAACAACCTCAGGTGTCAGACCCCAGTGTCCACCTTACTTTTGAGACAAGGTCTCTTTGTCACTTTTTCTGCTAGCTAGCCTGGGGAGTCTCCCGTCACCTGATTCCCACTTCCCTACAGGATCGCTGGGACTACAGACACTTGTCCTATCGGGCCCTGGCTTTTTACAAGGGTTCCAAATAGCCAAACTCAGCTCCTCCTGCTTTTGTGCCAAGTGCTCTCACCCAACTAGCCATCTCCCTAGCACCTCTTTGCAAGCTTTCGGCATTTTTTTTTTTTTAATGTTGTACTTTTATTTTAATGAAATTCTAAATCTAATCAATATAATTACCTTGTGGACCAACTAGATGACCAGCTTAGACACAGAATTGCTGTTCCCACATGTAGGACGTGAACTATCATAGGGGGATCTAATCAGCTTCCACCTGTCCTTAGCTCTGGTCCTCTGAGCTGATGGCTTCTTGGGCTTGGTTACAGCAGCATCAGGGCCAAAAGGAACTCCGCTGTAACTGCCACAGCTAAGTACTAACGCAGCCTAAATGGGATGAACTTTACAGTGTGTCCACCACCGAGGGAAGGACGAATGATCTCACAATGTCCTGCAGCAGCTCAGAACAGAGGGAAATGACCACAGTGCTGAGTCACTGTGTGGCACTCTTTGTGTCCAGCAAAGTCACTGACTGCCAAGTCGCATATCTCTGCCTCAGCCACTGTCTCCATGGCACTCCAAAGACTTGGCTTTAGCAAACATCACCGCTATGTTAAACAAAGATTAACTTGAATCATATTGACTCTGTGGATTTTTAAAGTTTTTATACATTATAAAAGTCTATCTCAATATAACGTGTGCGGTGGTGTTTGTACTGCCGTCTGTGTATTTGTTTAATTTTTAAGGAGATTATATTTGGTTTAATATCTGCGTGTATCTAAGTTAATTGTGATAACAAACCAATTTGTCAGCACTTTTCCTTTCCAGTGCTCTACCCATCGTTTAGGCTAGGAACACTACAATTCTGTGGCCATTACATCATCAGTTTCTGTAATGGTGGAGTTTATCACCTATTGGTCAGTGGGCGTGGCTAACATACTTTACTAGTATAAACTAACTTCTTTCCTTTGTTTATCATTATGGAGACAAGGCTAGCCTCAAAGTTGCTACAGAGCCAAGGGTGACTTTGAGCATCTTCTGCCTCCTTCTAATGAGTGCTGGCATTAGAGGCATGCACCAGCATACCTGATTTATGGGATGCCGAGGACTAAAGCCAGGGATTCTTGTGTGCTAGGCAAGCACTCGAACCAAGTGAGTTACCTCCTCAGATCCTTCCTTCTTTTTATTCCCCCATGACCTGTCTTGTTCATCACCTATTTTCCCTGATAAGTGCTTAAAGAGACAACCAACAACCGCTTGAGTGGAGAAACTGTTCATCTGGCCACGTTAATTCACTATCCAGAAATAGAACAGGATTTTGGAAGCTCCCATGGCAAGTCCTCAGAGATGGGAGTTTGGATGGACAAAACAAAGCAGAGGGCCCGTCACCAGATCTTGTGAGTTAGATGCAGCCACGAGGACTGCCTCATCACTCGTGTCAGGGTTTCCCCATCCCCTGCAGACAGGACAGGTTCCAGAGGCTGGAGAGGACAGAGTCTGTGGCCAAAAGTCCACTGGTCCCATCTGGGAAGATGTGAGTGCTAAGAGGCAGAAGCCAGACTAGGGAATTCATCAATCAACTATGGCCACAGAGAAAGCACATCTTTGACATAACTGACTACAGAAACTAAAACACCGAGTCCACCCCAATAAACATGTCTGACTTGAGTTCAATGGAAGAAAAGGAAGCAAAGATCCCATTAGAAGAAATCTGGCTGCCGTTGAGCTCCGTCCACATCATTTTGAATGTGGTCAGCACGCCTTTGGCAGGACTACAATCTGGGGACGGTGTTACTCAGGGGTGTTCCTGATTAACATGAAGCCCATGAGACATAGAAGGCAACATGAATGAAAGAAATGAACAAGCTTTGCAACATGGACACATCCAATATCTGGTCACCATTTAAGATTAGTACTGTGTCCGGCCTGCATCAGAGTAACTTCTCGCTGCAGCGATGGCTGCAACGGCAGAAACCCATAAGTGACAGAGGGCTGAGAATAAGTGATGGTGGAACGCTCAACCTTCAGGGGGACAGCTAATGGCTCCACCCCACCCCACCCCTGCCGATACTCAAGGACCATCACTGAAGAGAGGACAAAAGGGATGTAAGAGCCACAGGATGGGGAAGCATGTGAAGGAGAGCTATCCTGTGGACATTTATGACCATTGCATTGATTAACTCACTGTGGCTGTGGCTATCCACACTGAACCTGCAAAGACTTGCACCAGATGGACCATCTGCATTTCACCCTGGCTAGAGGAGGGCCCATGGGGGCCTGCCCATCTCTGAGGGTAGTTAATGTTTGTTGGGGAGGTTGGGAGTGCCAAGGTCTTCAGTGGTATAACCACTGATAAGTGGCCTCTTGCTCTAGTAATTAATCTGCCAGCCAGGATCATGCAGACAAGCTTAATTAAACTCGGCATGTCCCGCACAAAAAGACATGAAAGTGGGAGGGGACCTTGGGAAGATGTCTCCATTGGGATAGTGAAATGGGTAAGAGTGGAGAGTAGAGATGAGAGTCACTAGACATACATGGAACTGTCAAAACTAGTAAAAAGATTTTCACAAAAGCCCAAGATTTCTGTATCAAATGCATAAGATTATTTTTCAAGTTCACAAGAAGATACATTCTACCCCTATTTTCTTAAGCATGTGGCTCTCTTGGCTGTCATTTATTCCCAGTGTTAAGAAGATGCAAACTACTGCTTAGTCATAGTGCAAACACAGTACGAGGCCGATGCTGGGGTGACAGGCCTGCAGAGCTAAATGGCAGTCACACCTTCTCTGCTCAGGCCTACTAGAGCCCCTGCAAGCTCTGCAAGCATGAGCTCTGCTCACTGTTAATTCCAGAAGATAGCAAAGGGGGCAGAGGATAAAGTGACTGGCAAAGGGCCGTCCATCCTGCAGACGTGGGTCAAACACTGGCCAATTTAACTGTTTTGTTGCTGGACACTTTTACTGTAACACATCTGTCAAGCAGCAATCTGGAACAGGAAATGGAGGAAAATCTCCAATCCAGAATACCATTATGTGTCTGGCTACACATAAAGAGGCCATCTCCACACCTTGGCCATCTGCCTACACTAACACGGCCCTGCTGATAATGACTACCACAAATTCTACTAAATGAAAAACTTACCATAATGGTAGCTATTAATGCTTTCTCCTATAAATTGGTAGCGTGAATCTGATGTAATGGAATCTACCCACACTGCAGGCTTCATTTCACAGCTCTTCCTAGTATTTTTGTTATTATTTAATTTTCAGTGTCCTTTCACCACTCTGACTGCTGTCTATCAGACAACCTCCAGTACTCCAGGAGGGGTCTGGAGGGACAACAATGCCTGTGGTACACGGGAAAAGTGGCCCAGTCAGAAGTCTAAAGTCCTCTTTTCTCACCTAATGGAGTAAGAGGAGAAATAAACACAGAAGATGTTCCTGCTGGCTTAACACATTCTTCCTTCCCTCCAGAGCTCATCTTAGGTGACGCTTACATCAGGAAGCCTTCTCTACCTGAAGAGAAAACCTTCCAGTAAGATTTCTCAACACCCACAATTGACCTCTGAGGACTCCTTTCAGGTAGTGTCCCAACAAAAGCATAAATATTCAGTAAAGGAGTGAGTGAGTAAATGAATTATTGTGTGAATTGATAGGTGGATGGAAGAATGGGGAGGTGGATGGACGGTGAGGAGGGGATGACATATGGATAAATAGGCAAGGAGGTGGGTGATGGATGGTTAGATGGATGGATGCATGAATGGGTGGGTGATGATTAGATGCATGCATTGGGTACATGAGTGGATCCAGTAACGGATAAGTAGTTTGTTGACTCTGTTTCTTAACAATCAAACTTTATTATACAACCCAACCAGCTTACACAAGAGGGAAAAAAGGTTAAAGGGAAAAAAGAGTGAACCTTCCGATATCCGTTCCACGGGACGGGTCCTTAAGTGTCTCTGGTCTGTCCGCTGATCCACCCTCAAGCCCGGTCTCAACCTGTTGTTCTCTCCTCCCCGCCTGCCTGTGTCGCCTGCGAAGGGCCGGGCAGTCTCCTTCTCCTGTTGAGGGTCGATTAGAAAAACAATAGTCCAGGTGAAGTCCCCAGGTCTGCTTCCTGAATTCCAGGCCCAGGATAGCTCCACTCAGTCTATCACAAGGTATCCAAGGGGTGCCCAAGGGTAAAGCCCAGCACGACTGCTTTTACCTGTGACAAAGCTTACAGTCTTCCCCACAGTAGTCGTTAGGTGGATGGATGCATAAGAGAATAGGTGGATACGTGGACAGATGCAAGAAGGGATGAGTGCTTAGATGCATGCATGTATGGATGGATAGTCACTGACTTTTTAAAGGTTCTTGAAAAGGAAAGGACATGATGCTCTCCACAAGATGGCGCTCCTAAGTTTCTTAATTTATGGTTTCTACAGACTTTCTCACATCTCAAACTGTTTTAGCTAGTTTACACATTAACAGCTAACGTACTTTGCACAACACATCATCCATGTGCCACGTCCAACCACATTTCTCACCATTACAAAAAGATACTTTCCCCTAGGACATCAAAATATAAACAAGCGCCAACAAAACGGCTCAGCATCCAGGCATGGTAGCTCATGCCTTTAGTCCCACAACTTAGGAGGCAGAAGCAGGCAGCTCTCTGTGAATCCAAGGCCAGTCTGGTCTACATAGCAAGTTCTAGGACAAGGTGAGTTACATTGGGAGACCCTGTCCAAAATAAATAAATAAAGATAAAACCCAGCATGTAAACACACTTGTCATCTGATGAGCTGAGTTTGATCCTAAGACCCACAGGATGGAAGGAGAGAACTCCAACTCCTCCAGAAGTTGTCCTCTGACTTCCACATATGCTCTGTAGCATGTGGGGGGAGGGGGCACATGCATACATGCATGTGCACACATATTAAATATGTGTAACAAAAAATTGTCCTAACACAGACAATACTGCAGCATCCCATTTGGCCCTGGAGGCAGCTCCAGGCCTTGCCAGTTGTGGCAGAGGCAGGGAAAGACCATCATCCCTAGACAGTACAAGGAACAAAGGCATTCTTCAGCAATCAATTCCGAACAACAGAGAGTCAGCAGAAAAAGGGGGGAGGGGAAGCCTAAACCTGAAAGAGCCATTAACCTCCAGACCCACGAGCTTCATGATAAAATAACAACCTCAAACATTTATACAAGGCCTCATGCCAAAAATAATAACACTAAATAACAAAAATAGTTTGGAGTACCAAGGAATAATGCCTCATTTGACCCTCCTACCAAGCCTTAGAGAGGGGTCTTCATGCTTCCAATTCCAGAGCTAATAAAATGGAAGGGATGTGATTCCTCTAAAGCACCTAGCTGTTCACAGCAGAGATGTTTGGTCTCGGTTTGGATTTACGTTCACTTACTTTCCATTACAGTCCATTTACTGCTTGGGGGGGGGGGGGCGTTGGGCAATGGCAGGAAGGGAACTGTGGTTTTTTTAAAAAGATTTTTAATTTTACTAGGTGCTTTTAATCTCAAGTCCCGCCCCCTAATGACACACTTCCTCCAGCAAGGCTGCACCACCACCACCACCACGTAAGAGTCCCCAAACAGCGCCACCAACTGGGGATCAAGTATTCAAAAGTCTGAGCCTGTGGGGGACACTTCTTATTCAAGCCACCACCCCTCCTCATCAAACAGATGTCTCAGCCACTAGATTGCAAATAGCTCTCCCATGTGCCCAGTACTGAGACCAAATAGAGGCTAGGATACATCATATTTGTCAACTCAAAAAAAAAAAAAAAAGTGCCAATGCAAAAACAGCTAGAATAGCACTAACTCTTCCCCACATTGGGAACCACTCTCCTCAGTTATAATGTTCCCTTTATAGTCACACAGGGTTTCTCTGTGTAGTCTTGGCTGTCCTGGAGTCACTTTGTAGACCAGGCTAACCTTGAGCTCACAGAGATCCATTTGCCTCAATCTCCCCAAGTGCTGGGATTATAGGCATGCACCGCCGAGCCTAGCTTACAGTCACACTTTTGTACCATCATTACAAACTTAGACAATTCATCACAGGCTTGTACAATTCCTATGTAGGTATCATCCAATCACTCATGGCGGGGGGCCGTCCCACTCTGAGTTGTTTTTTGGGAGCTGTAGATACTGCTACATGGACATTTACTTCACTCATTTTAATTGTATCGTGGCATTTTATAAATAATCCACAGTTTACACCATACAGTGAGGAAACAACTAAATGAAGGGCATTTGTGTTGTTTCTGTTTTTCTCCGCTCTAATTCCCAGTACAACAGTAAACATCTTGGTCTGGGACCATCCTGGTGCACACATTTTTCTGGCATGTTCTCTAATGGGGACAGCTGCTCAGAGGGCATGGGAATGATTGACTGTCTTCGACTCATCCTTCCGGTGAGCACTCTATGCTTTCATTCCGCTGTGGCTGGGGTGGGGTGGGGTGGGGGGGGTAGGGTTAGGCTAATCAACAGGCTCCCTCGCCTTCTGCTTCCCCAATCTTTTGGCCAGTGAAGACAGTCAACAGGAAACTGAAAGAGGGGGAAGTGGGGAGCATGTTACTTATTTCCTGGGTTTCCTCCAAGTGAGACCCCAGCAGGCTGGCTGTGGTCCCAGGCCCAGGCTGGCTCTCTCCCTTACCGTCCTCTCTAGCTCACAGTCTCATCAATGGTTCCCTAGCTTTCATTTCAGGCCTGTGGCAGCTCGGTCCCACCAATACTAATTCCTGGATGTGCTCCCTCGTCTCATGTCAACATGACAAAGCTAGTGTCCTTTTAGAACGGTGGTTCTCAACCTGTGGGTCATGACCCTTTGGGGGGGGGTCCCATATCAGATATCCTGCATATCAAATATTTACCTCATGATTTGTAACATTAACAAGATTACAGTTATGACGTAGCAACAAAATAATCTTATGTGGGGGGGGGGTGTCACCACAACATGCACTAAAGAGTCACAGCATTAGAAAGGTTGAGAACCACTCTTCTAAAAGGAAGAACCTTAAAGAAAATGTCCCCAAATGAACTGGCCTGTCAGAAAGTCTGCAGTGCATTTTCTTGGTTGATGATTGATGGGGGCTGGGGAGGCAGCTCACTGTGAGCAGTACTAGCCCAGGGCTGGTGGTCCTGAGTGTTATGCTGAGAGAGCCATGAGGAGGTAGGCAGTAAGCAGCACTCCCTCATGGCCTCTGCATCAGCTCCTGCCTTGAGTTCCTCCTACCCCAACTTGCCAGGGTGATAGACTACAGGCTGTAAGCTGAAATCAGCCCTTTCATCGCCAAGTTGCTATTGGTCATGATGCTTAATCACAGAGTAGCAGCCCTGACTAAGACACTGCGTTATGAGACTCTCCTCAGATGATTAAATGTTTACTGACAGGATCCTGGCTGAAAGATGTAACATCAGCCTCTCCGTCTTTGCAACTTGCTCCCTTAGTTACTTTTCTTCTCTTTTTAAAGATTATTTAACTTTTTTTTTTAATTATGTCTATGTCTGGGTCTGGGTCTGTGCACATGAGTGCTGGTGCCCATACAGCACAGGAGTTAAGGCACTTGTGAACCACCTGACATGGGTGCCGGGACTCAGACTTGGATGAGTCCTCTGCAAGATCTGTATGTACTCCTAACCACTCAGCCATCTCTCCAGCATCCCTGCTTTCTGCAGCTGTGACAAGAAGCAACCTAAGGAAGAATGGGTTCGTTTCAGCTTACAGTACATGGGGAAGGCACTGCAGTGGGTGCAGGAGGCTTGCTCCATCCACAGTCAGGAAGCAGAGAGAGATGAGTACTGGCACCATTCACACACACACACACACACACACACACACACATTCAGAATAAATTTCCTAGCTCAATTAACTGTAAACAATCCCTTACAGACACGACCAGAGACTTATATGACCTATATAGACTCCTACATTAGAATGTTTGGTTCCCAGTTGGTGGACTATTTAGGAAGGATTAGGAGGTGAAACCTTGTTATAAGAGGTGTGTTACAGGGCGTGGGCTTTGAGCTTTCAAAACCGCATGGCAGGCCCAGTGGCTCCCTCTCTGTCTCCTGCCTGCGTATTAGGATGTAAGCTCCCAGCTACTGCTCCAGCACTGGACTCCTCTCTATAATGATCATAGACTGTAAACTCTAAGACTGTACACATAGCCCACAATTAAATTCCTTCCTTTATAAGTTCCCTTGGTCATGGCATCTCTTCACAGTAATAGAACAGTAACTGAGGAAGAAGTGTTGCTCCCAGGGAGCCAGGTATTGCTTGACAGGCCTGCCAATATTGCTTGTTGGCAGAATATGAACTTTGGGACTTTGGATTAGGAAAGCAGTTGAGTGCTACAAGTGGGGCTTAGAGGGCCATCCTGGTAGGAGCTTGGAAGATAGTAGTGCTGAGAGCAATGTGGACTATGGAGACCTAGCTCAAGAGGGTCCAGAGGGGAACAATATTTGCAACTGGGCAAGAGACCATTCTTGTAATGATTTCTGTCCTTTCCAAGGAGGTTTCTGGAGTCCGAATTGAAGAATTTTGCATTAATGTCATTGGCAGAGGAGGTTTCAAGACAACCCAGTATTGACTGTGTCCTGTGGTTCCTAGTGACCACTCTTGTGCAGATCTACAATAAGAAAACAAGCAAGTCAAAAGTAATATAAAATGTACTGTTTGAAGAGAAAAAAACACCAGGAAATTTAATGCTGGAACTAAGTCTTGTGTTAAAGAAGATGAACATTTTAAAGAAAAGCCAGAGGCTAAATGGAATGAAGGGGGAAGTGACCTTAGGACCATCAACGAGTCAAAGATATGTGAATGTAATTCAAGAAGGAATCTTGGTCTTGTTTGGTTCAGGTTTTTCCCCATTAAGCAGCCTTTCCTCCCTTTTGGAATAGTAAATAAATATTCTATGCCACCATATTTTGAAAGTGTGTAATTTGGTTTTTGGTTTTACATGGGATTACAGTTAGGAGGTTGAGCTTGCCTTCAGTCTTCAAAAGGGACTTTGGTCTTTTAAACAGCACTGGCACCGTGATGGACTGTGGGGACCTTTGAAGTTGGACTAAATGTCTTTTGCATTATGATATGGCTACAAGCCTATGGGGTCCAGGAAGTAGAATGTGGCTTGAATGAGGATGGCCCCCATTGGCTCAGATATTTGAATGCTTGATTTACAGTTGGTGGACTGTTCAATGAAGGATTAGGGGGTGTGGCCTTGTTGAAGGAAGTGCATCACTGAAGTGGGTTTCGAGGTTTCAGAAGTCCATGCATTCCCAGTTATCAGCCTTCTTCCCTCTACCCCTCTCTCCCTCTCTCTGCCTCTTGCCTGTGGATTGGGATGTAAACGCTAACACCATGTCTGCCTTCCTGCCATGGTGCTTCCCCACAATGATAGAAACGGACTAGCCCTTTGAAACTGCATGCAAGCTCTCAAAGAAAATATTTTATAAGTTGCCTTGGTCATGGTGTTTCATCACAGTAATAGAACTCTCTCTCTCTCTCTCTCTCTCTCTCTCTCTCTCTCTCTCTCTCTCTCTCTCTCTCTCTCTCTCATAATTAAAACGGAACAATCCAAAGATCTTAAAAGATTACTTTCAGAAACTCTCCTACAAAACTATTACTTTCAATAGTTTTTGGATTAGATTAGTCTAGGTTTAATACTAGTCAGTTTTCTGGTTTGTCAAGCCAGTTATGAAACAGTTCCGATTACCTATTTCATGAATTTTCAAAAGTACTATGAAGAAGAGTGGCCCCATCATGTCACTATGATGGCCTTACACAGATCCATGTAGACCATAGAAGCCAAGAACACAGCATAGAAGGCCAGTTTTTGAGGTGCTCTCCATCTTTGGGAACTCCAACTATGTTGTTTTGGGGGGGTTGTCTTGTTTTGCTTTGTTTTCATTTGGTTTTTTTGTTTGGTTTGTTTTGGTTTTTGGTTTTTTGAGACAGGCTTTCTCTGTGTATCCTTGGCTGTCCTAGACTCACTTTGTAGACCAGGCTGGCCTCGAACTCACAGCGATCCACCTGCCTCTGCCTCCCAAGTGCTGGGATTAAAGGCATGCGCCACCATGCCCGGCTACATCAACTATGTTGTACAAGATCACCATGAAACAGTCCTCATTTGTCTGCCTGTAAAGAATGAAGCCCAATTTTTCAAACTCGGTTGGGCCACATCCCCATTACCTTTAGCACCCTACATCTCCACTTAGGGCACAGTCTACAGGCTATAAAACTGCTTGGATATAGTCTACGATTGAGCAGCCTATCTGACAAGGTACCAAGGATGATGACGCCACTCTGAACCTGCTTTTTCTGCCTGTGTAAACCATGAACCACTGTAAAGTAGACTTTATTCACCTGTTCCAATTGTTGTCTCAGAAGTTTAGTGTGTCTGTCTGCTAACCTAGACTTAGAATGTTTTCAGCCTCTGAGACTTACTTCTTAATAATCTCTCTCTCTCTCTCTCTCTCTCTCTCTCTCTCTCTCTCTCTCTCTCTCTCTCTCTCTCTCTCTGTCTGTCTATCTCTCTCTGTCTCTCTCTCTGTCTCTCTCTGTCTCTCTCTGTCTCTCTCTCTCTCTCTCTCTCTCTCTCTCTCTCTCTCTCTCTCTCTCTGTCTTTTCTCTGCATTGCCCCTTAAGTCCCTTTTCCTCTCTCCACTTGTGAGAATTGGGTATATTCTATTCTGTCAAATCTTCTGTGGTTGATCATTTTCTTTTTCTGCCACCTAATTAGGCATCACTTTCAAACATGGGTGCTTCCTTCCACAAACTAACTTTACCTTCATTGTGTGGGATTAAACGCATGTTCCACCACGCCTGGACCTAAGCTTTTCTGTACCTGAAACTTGCTCTATACTGGCCTTGACCTCAGATCAGCTTGCTTGTCTCCTGGATTAAGGGTGTGTTTGTATTCCAACTGGATCACACAGACCTAGAAGGTCTCTGATGTGATCTCTTGCCAGAGCAGCTATGTTCTAAATTAAATTCCTCTGCAAATCATGGTGTAACAAGCCCTCCTAAGCAATGCTGCATAGAGGTTGCATTGCTCATTAACATGCTGATGCAGCTGGCATTCTCTGCAATTTTCACAGCTGAAATACCATTTGGTTTTCTAAGAAAATTTTGACTTAGCTCTTGTTTTCCTATTGAGTTTTGTGAGAGGCGTCTCTGTTTGACTACGTTGAAAGAGTCAGCCTTGTTTTTACAGACCCTTCTTTTCTACTGTTTATAATTCATCGTTTCCAGGTCTCAGTGTTAACATTTTCCTTATGTAATGCTCTAGACACACTGTATTTCTGAGTCTTCAATTCCCATGAAAAATTACGAGATACCTATATATGTCTAATATTGCCTGTGTCTTATTTCTTTCTCTTGCCTATATAGATCTGTTTGTCTCTTTCCTTATCTGGCACCTGTCTATATGCATACACCTCTTCATGTAAAATTCTTGTGCATACTCTATGGTACATAAGGGGTTTTTTCCTATCTTTATCACTCCACCTGTCATTTTGGAAATTGTCTCATATTTCACTTCTATTTTATTACTTTATTCCTCAACTGCACCTAATTTTCTGCTGTAAAAATCCAATGAGGGAGCTGGAGACCTGCCTCAGCAGTTAAGAGCTCTTGCTGCTCTTCCAAAGGCCCTCAGTTCAGCTCCCAGCACCCACACTGGTCCCAGCACCCACACTGGTCAGCTCAAATCTGCCTGCAACTCAGGCTCCAGAAACCCAATGCTCTCTTCTGGCCTTTGAAAGTACAAGATGATCATGTGCATACACACACACACACACACTCACACTCACACTCTCACGCACACACATAAATAACAAATTAAATCCCCTTTAGAATCCAATGTCTTTTTATTTCTGATGGCTAACTTTATTCTAGCAATGTTAGTGGCTTGTTTTTCTGTTTGCTCTTTTCTTCTATGTTGATCATTCTTAAAATCTTTATCATATATTCTCTCATATTCACATTAAGTGTCTTCAGTTCTTAGGGATTTGGTTATCGTTCTGTCACAATGCCTAACATCAGCCCTAGATGGATCATCCCTTCACTCATCTTGCTGTGGTGCTCACATTGTTTATGCCAATGTCTAACATTTCACTTAGCAAACTTAGAAAGTTCCTCTCATCTGACTGTGGGTGTTAGAACCTGTACTTGCAAATTAACAGGGCCAAGGGCCACAGGGCCAACACCACACATACACACGCACATACACACACACACACACACACACACACACACACACACACACACACACACACACGAATGCCACCAGCTACAACTTCAGCTTAGTGCTTATTGCTATTGTTTTCATTGCATCTTCCCCCGAGTCTCTGGAGATTTTCCCTTTTCTTGGAAATCAGCCATTCATTCTAAGCTGGTCTTATACCTACGTCCTTAAGCATTTCTAGATGTTTCTGTATGAGAAAGTTTAGTGCATTCTTAATCTTCCCTCTTGTTTTAAGCAGAAGCCAAACTGAATACACCATATGCAATGATTCTGAACTATTGAGGAGTCCAAACTGTGTCATTAACAAGCCAACAAATGCTGAGAACTTAACTGTGTGCCTCATGAAGTTGTGTATGAAAGACAGCATGTCTTTCTAGAATCATCTTAGGCCTCCAGGTCCCAGAGAAACCACTTTGAGTTTTAGCTCTGCAAAGTTTAATACTTATGTGACCTCAGATGACTTAGACTTTCCAAGATTTGATCTCAAAATGCAGATTTTGACAGATCATGGTTGCTAGCTGTGCCAAACCTAAATACATGCATTAACATATATTTAGTACAAAAATATTTCCAAGTTCTATGACACAATGCATTCCTTCTAACAAAGAACCAGAGTTACTTTGCCTCAACTTGTTGGCTCAGAATCATCCCTGCAAACCTCAGTGACCATCTGTCAGGACCAGGGTGGCCTATGGCCTGTCACCAGAAGCCCAAGACTACTGTGCAACATCAGGACAGCCTCAGAGTCACATCTGCCCCTGGAGGCTCACTCTAAAGAGAAGTCAGGAGAGATAAGTGTGGAGTTCCAGAAACAAATGCAAAGCACCTTCCATGGAAACCTTTACACACGCCCTCTCGGGGATCCCCAGTACAGCCCTGGGGATGCCTCCCTGTGCCTCCGCTTCAACAGTGCTGGCACTAAAGGCGTGTGTCACCATGGCTGGGTCTTCTCTTTTTTTTTTTTTTTTTTTTTTTTTAATTATAATTACACTATATTCCCCTTTCCTCCTTCAAACCCCTCTCATGAATCCCTTCTCTCTCTCTCAAATTCATGGCTTCTTTTGAAGAATTGTTGTCACACACACACACACACACACACACACACACACACACACACACACACTGCTCAATCTGTATAATGTTATCTGAATGTATATAATTTCAGAGCTGACCATTTGGTATTGGATAACCAAGTGGAGGGCTCTTCCCTGGGGGAGACCATTCCTTCTGCTCTTCAGCACCCCCAGTTGCCTATCGTTTCAGATCTAAAGTTGAGACCCCGTGAGCTTTCTCCCTTTCATGTTAGCATGTCCACTGCTGTCATCACTGTCTGGGTATCATTAGGCAGCCACGCTGATGAGACTTCATCAAGAACTTTACCAACTGAGCCATCTTCCCAGCCGTCCCTTAGGAAATCTGTTAGCTTGTATTCATCTTTGAATCCTAAACCTTCTGACCAGCTGGGTCTGTCAGAGATTTACTTGATGAATGAAACACTGGCCTCCTGTCTCCAAATCCAGTTCCCCACCTCTGTGTCGCACTATGCCCTTGTCATCAGCACAGGAGGCTTCAGAGGCACCACGAATAAGCCCACACCCTGGTTCGCCTGTATTCATGCTTCTGCAGCGAGATGAGTCTAGCTGAGGTAGTGCCCTCGTAATAGTGACCATCTGTGATGAGCATAATCTTTTAAAGTGTCATTTAGATGTGTAGACGTAGCTTAGTCAGGCACTCCAATACACCAAAGGCTACACATTATAACCAGAACCCAGTGACATCACTTACTCTAGATAACTAGACACATGACGGGATAAGCAGAGGATCCCACAGTGCCCAGTCAACAGCATAATAAGCAGAGATGAAGAGCAATACTCTACTCTTTGCCTCTTCAGGACTGCTATATCAGAGAGATGTCACTGTGGTCTATCCTGTGACTGCAGAGTCTCCCCCAGATCCTGACCCTTGAATCAGAGACTACTATTGGAGACTGGACCCAGCCTTTGGCTAGGATACATTGCACAGCTGAGCAGCCGTGGGGAACTGGGTGTGGGACTGTAGTTAGGAACTTGGAGTGTGAACCTTGTATGACGACCCTTAGCATAATAAAATATAACCTCTGTTATACCAATTACGTGCACCTACCTTTCTGCTTGCAGCATTAACTAAAGCCTAATCCACTGTGCGATCCCTGTCTGGGCTGGGCGCAGCATCTGGTAGAGCCAGGCACATCTCAGGTGCCCAGAAAGCCTTGGGAGTTGCAGTGGATGGGCTTTTTGATTTGTGGAGCTTCAGGCACTAAACAGTGCTGACTCAAGGAATCACAGCTCCCGGTCATGATTCACCCATCAGGGCCTCTTTAATGTGGAACAATGGAAATGTGCTGCCTGGTGCTGCCTTGGTGACAAACAGCCTGGTCCTGGCTGTACTCTCTGAATGGATTCCCTTCCCATCCTCCTCTCTCCTTTTCTCCTTGGCTCTTGGAGACAAACCCTGGCTGCCTTTGACAAGCCTCCTTCTCACACTAAAGCTGCTGACAAACTCAGTTTGGTAACAGCTGAGCTAGCTGGGGCTGGCAGCCCTCCCACCAGCCTGCAGCTCTCTAACTGGGCACCTAAATTAGTGAGTAACAGAGCCCCTCCCACACTGCCCTGTGTGAGCTCTCAGCAGCTTTGGAGATGGACTTGCAAGCAGACCAATCAGGCAGGGTGTGCCTCTGGCTTTCATTCCCCACCCTATCCCAGTGCTGGTTTAGCCTGGAGTCTCCAGCTCTTCTAGAGAGTGAGGGTGGAGACAGCTCAGTGGTTAGATGGTTGCCAAACAAGTGTGTGACAACTCCGGGTCTCCAGAACCCACATAAATTCCCAGTGTGTGTGTCTACTGGACTTTAATTCCAGCCTTAGAAGGTGGAGACAGGGGCTTGCCAGAATAAGTTGGTTAGCAAAATTAGTCACATCTGAGAGCTCTGGGTTTAGCTGAGAGCCCTTGCCTCGAAGAATAAGAGAGGAAGAAAATAGAAGGCAGTTCCTACCATCAAACTCCAGAGGTCTGCACTCGTGGGCATCCACATGCATACACATCCACACAGACATCCCTGTGAACACACACCCACACAGACATCCACGTGCACATGCACCTCCACATACGGTAAGAATGGAAAAGAAAAGGAAAGGAAAGGGAAGGGAAGGAAAGGAAAGAGATGAACTCCTTGACTCCCTACCACCTCTGCGCTCCAGCCGGAGTCTAAGGGCAAGAAGGGCTCAAAGCTCCCAAGGCAAGGAAAGGTATGTCTGCTCTTTGGGCACAAGAACAGCTGCTTAGGATGCCGGGGTGCCATAGAAGAGGATTGGAATCCAGGAAGGTCTGGCTTTTCACATCAAAGTTCTAACCCTAACCCACAGGCAAACTCAATCTGACAACCCCGTCAGGCTGTTCCTGGGTGCCCCATGGCCCATGCTCACCGCACATGCCAATCTTCAGCCAGCAGTGTCAGCAGTCACGTGCTAATGTGTGGTAAGGGCCTCAACATGCTGTGGCTTTATGCTTTCCTCTTTTACACACACACACACACACAGAGAGAGAGAGAGAGAGAGAGAGAGAGAGAGAGAGAGAGAGGAGAGAGAGAGAGAGGAGAGAGAGAGAGAGAGAGAGAGAGAAATAGTACAGCTGCACCCACAAACTCATGAGGAAGGCCCTTATTGAAAGATGTGTGTAAATACACACATTTCACTAAAGAGTTTTGAAATAATTACGCAGAAAGTGAAAGCAAAATTACTTTGTGGCCAGTTGTCTGTATTTTGTTTCAGTAAAAAGTCCTCTCCTTCACAATGAAGCCTCTCCGGCTAAACACGTCTTGCATGTCTCTCAGTGGGGGAGTGCAGGCTTAGTGCTGAGCGTGATCCCCAGTGCTGTGTGAAATAATTCATACACACATACATCCTCGTGGGTTTGCATAGAAAATCTTACTTTTCAAAGAAAATCCACAAATGCTGGCTTTTAAAAACCTCATGGGGTTGGGTAGTAGTGATGGTTTGAGGGGCTTTGGGCTTTGGGCTTTGGGAGATGGTTTTATTTTCTGCCATTGTGCCCTCTGCCACTCTGTCCTAGATCCTTCTGGTTAGCATGCAGATACCCATCCTCTGTGAGCTCTCAGGACTCCAGAGAAAAACGGCATTTCCCAGATTCCTTGCCAGCAGCTGGTTTTGGGTCCATCAATACAAGGCATCATGATGAGATTTGGTAGATGAAAAAGAAACAGGCTAGCATGCTGATCCTCTGACACTGGTGGCCAGGAGTTGCAGAGTGACTTCCAGAAGCTCTCCTGTGTGTGACGCATGGGAAAGGCTTCTGTTAGCTGAGATCATTAGTGACAGGGTTTGTTCCTTGGCTTACAACCTTTATAACTTCCTGGTTCTCTAAAACCACTGTTAGCATCTTCCAGCCCTTTCCAAATATTTTCTAAGGACCACGTTCCCTCTGTTGCTTTTCTGGTTTTTGTTTGTTTGTTTGTTTGTTTTGTTTTGTTTTGGTTTTTTTTTTGTTTGGTTTTGTTTTCGAAACAGGGTTTCTCTGTGTAGCCCTGGCTGTCCTGGACTCTCTTCATAGACCAGGCTGGCCTCAAACTCACAGGGATCCGCTTGCCTCTGCCTCCCAAGTGCTGGGATTAAAGGCGTGCACCACCACTTTTCTGTATGAAATGCCTTAAGCGTTTTCCCTGACTGATACACTTTGTGTGTCAGACACATGTATTTGTGCAGACTAACAGCAGCTCACAAACAATGAACTAATGATAACATTTCATTTTGCCGGAGAGGGCCTTCAGGCATATTTTGCTCACACTGTATTATTCTAGTGGGACGACTGTACACACAACAACAAGAAGAAGAAACATAAATTGAGCAATTTTTGTTGTTTGTTGGTGCTGTTTGTCTCTTGAGATGGGGTTTATGTGTGTAGCTCAGACTGGACTCAGTCTTCCTACCTCAAGCCCCTGAATGCTGGGGTCACAGAAATGAGGCACCCCGCCTAGATTTGCTCAACAGTTTACACAGCAGAAATCTGCTATAACAGCCCTGAAAGCTGGGAGGCAGGAACAAGCTGTGAGCAGGGCTGCCTCTTCCTGAGGGTAAGAGAGCGAGGCTGCTGGGGTGTTGGGAGAGGCTTTCATAGCTTCCAGTAGAGTGCTGGAAGTCTCTGGGGATCCTTGGGAGATCTGCTTCACAGAGAAGCCTCTGTGTTCATTACAGCCTCTCCTCCATGTTTCTGGACCCAAAGTTCCTTCTTTCAAAAAGACAGCAGACATGTTGGATTAGGGCCACTGTGGTGACTTCATTTTAATGTGATTCCCTCTGGGAGCACACTTTTCTGAATGACGTCACAGTCTGAGGTTCTGGGGTTAAATGGTGGTGGTTGCGGGGGGGGGGGGCATTACACAATTCACAGTGCTGTCCAGTGAACTAGGGCTGCAGTGGTCAGTTCTGTGTGTTTCTCTGTGAGAGATGAAGAGTTGTGATTATCAGCTAAAATGTGGTGGTGAAGCCACTTCAACGTTCAGTCAAAGAATAAACTAGAGACGATGTCCCAGAGGGCTGGGGATGCGGATGAGTTGGTAGGGTGCTTGCCTAACACCCATGAGGTCCTAGGTTTCACCCCAACCCTGCATAAGACCAGATACAGCAGTATACAGTTGTAATCCCATGCACTCAGGATGTGGAGGCAGGAGGATCAGAAGTAGGGTCATCCTCTGGTACATATTGAGTTCAAGGGTAGCCTGGGCTATATGCGATCCTATTTCATGAAAAGAAGAGGAGGTAAACCAAGAGGAAAATGGTGCAGGAGGAGGAAGGAGGAGGGAAGAGGAAGAGAAACGCCTGGAGGTCAGTGAATGCTAGAGCACAGTGGTACGTACACTGGCGACAGAGGAGCAGGAGGCACAGAAGAAACTGTTGATGAGGGAGAAGACAATCATCCTGAGAAAAGACTGTGACTCACCATGCTTCCATCACTCACACCCTCTGGGACTTGGCTTAAAGCCAGCGGTGTGGGTGTGTGCAATTGGCTTAGACTTGGGCCAAATAGTCCAGGTTTACTATTAAAAATGTAAGAATATGGGTGGGAGAGATGGCTCAGCAGTTACCAACACCGACTGCTCTTCCAGAGGTCTTGAGTTCAGTTACCAGCACCCACACAGTAGCTCACAACTATCTATAACTGTAGTCCCATGGATCTAATGCCCTATCCTAGTGTGCATACAGAAAAAAACACACATATACATTAAATAAATAAATAAATAGGATGAGAAAAGGATACGTTGTATTTTTTTAATGTGAGCAGGGAGGCAAAACTCAAATCAGAAACAAAGCGGATGCACCACCCACTCCTTTACCACCCACTTGCTCGGTTGAATTTTAGTAGCTCTCCAGCCATGTGGCATCAAGCCAGTCTCTTCCTCTCATTGCTTCAGTGGAGAGGACTATGCCATGATGGGAATACATGTAATAATGCACACAAAAGCCCTATGTTGCCCAGGATTTTCGCATAGTAAATCACCAATAAAAGGTAACATCTATTGCATTCACTAACAAAATTGTGCTGGAAGAAAAATAGGAGCTTTGTATCGCAAACTTCTGAACCTATTTCAAAGATGTGTGTGTGTGTGTGTGTGTGTGTGTGTGTGTGTGTGTACATACATGTATATACATATATAGAAAAAAGAAGCCTAATTGAGGATAATTATATTTACCCCAGGATTAAGCATTTATAAAGGCCTCTTAAATATGCATCTTCAAATCCAGAGAGTTAAAAAAAAAACTGCCTGAGATACAAAGATTAGAACTAAATAGTGATAGGCATGGGATTAAGAACCCTGAACTCAAATACCAGTCCCAAGTGCTGGCCCAAACCTCCTGCCTCTCCACTTCACTGTAGCCAGTTATAGCCCCAAGCTGACCCTTAACACCCTAGCCCAGCCAGCACTGCAGCCTCTGCCGCACCCGGGCTGCATGGGCAAGGCGTGACTGCTGAGCCACCACCGCTGTGACGGTGCTGAAACCTAATGGGGCATCTGGAAAGCTGGTGGGATGTCTACAAGTAATAACCGTGTGACTGTGTGTTCATTCGGCACCCAGGAGCGACAGCACAGATTCCTCTCATCTCTGTTTCTTAAGAATCAATAAAAAGTTAGTGATGCATTTAGCTGGGGTTCAATAAATGAAATTGAGTTCCTTTTTTAACCTTTTATGGGGCTGCTCCTTGGGTTGCACTCCTGAGAGCAACTCTGGGGCAATCAGATACATCATTTGGTGACTGCGGTACCATTTTCTAAAGAGAGTGTTGAAGTTCGAAGGAGGCAGAGAAGCATTTAGCTGGCTGGCGTGGGGTGGGCGGACGAGGAGAAAGGAACTCTGTTTTCTGAACCTTGAAGGCTGAACGTTGAGGGGAGTGGACCAAAGTGACTGGGGATGTGGGGACAAGAAATAGACTGTTTGGCACTGATGGATGAAATGTGGGTTTGGGGGTCATTTGAGTGAGCATCACATGCTGGCTGAGATCAGAGGAGGGGTCTCAATCTACCCTCTGCCATCCATCAGCCACAGCTGAGGCAGTGGGGTTGCATGCTAGAAGTGGAAACAATATAGAGACAATTATTTTTCTGATCCTAACTCAGACACGACAGAAGAAACATATATGATTTTAAATCCCACTGCCACCAGTGATTGCGCAAGATATCAGATTTTTATGCCATTGCTTAATCCCCGGAATGTCTGCTTTCTAACAGTCCAGGAATAATAATTTCCCCCTTAGAGATATGCATGGGGTGAGACAAGCAAAACCAATACTTCATCCTGGTGTGAAATAGCCAAGGAGTTGCAGGGATCACATTTTCAACCTCTAATGCTAAAAGCAGTCAGACACACAATATGTTACAACATTGCTGAGGCCAATCAAAGCACACGGGGCCAAGACATAGATTCCACGTGTGAATATGACTCAGGGGTAAGTGAGACAAGGCACACAAAATGCTTTGTAAAGAAAAATGCTCACTTACAGGAAGATCAAGAACCAGGCAAATGCCGGGCATGGTGGCACATGCCTTTAATCCCAGCACTAGGGAGGCAGAAGCAGGTGGATCGCTGTGAATTCAAGACCAGCTTGGTCTACAAAGTGAGCCCAGGATAGCCAAGGCTACACAGAGAGACCCTGTCTCAAAAAATCCAAAACCAAAAGAAGAAGAAGAAGAAGAAGAAGAAGAAGAAGAAGAAGAAGAAGAAGAAGAAGAAGAAGAAGAAGAAGAAGAAGAGGAAGAAGAGGAAGAAGGCAAACAACTTGGGGCTGGCAAGATGCCTCAGCAGGTAAAGGTACTTGCCAGCAAGACCAACAATCTGAATTCACGTCTTAGAACCTACATAGTGGAAGGAGAGAACAGGCTCTAGCAGATTGTGTTCTGACCTCCACGTGCATGCTGTGTCGTGCACACACCCATTCGTATACATACACACATGCTGTGTCATGCACACACCCATTCGTATACATACACACATGCTGTGTCATGCACACACCCATTCCTATACATACACACATGCTGTGTCATGCACACACCCATTCGTATGCATATACACATGCTGTGTCATGCACACACCCATTCATATGCATACACACATGCTGTGTCATGCACACACCCATTCATATGCATACACACATGCTGTGTCATGTACACACCCATTCGTATACATACACACGTGCTGTGTCATGCACACACCCATTCCTATACATACACACATGCTGTGTCATGCACACACCCATTCATATACATACACACATGCTGTGTCATGCACACACCCATTCATATGCATACACACATGCTGTGTCATGCACACACCCATTCATATGCATACACACATGCTGTGTCATGTACACACCCATTCCTATACATACACACATGCTGTGTCATGCACACACCCATTCATATACATACACACATGCTGTGTCATGCACACACCCATTCCTATACATACACACATGCTGTGTCATGCACACACCCATTCGTATACATACACACGTGCTGTGTCATGCACACACCCATTCGTATGCATACACACGTGCTGTGTCATGCACACACCCATTCGTATACATACACACGTGCTGTGTCATGCACACACCCATTCGTATGCATACACACATGCTGTGTCATGCACACACCCATTCGTATGCATACACACGTGCTGTGTCATGCACACACCCATTCGTATACATACACACATGCTGTGTCATGCACACACCCATTCGTATACATACACACATGCTGTGTCATGCACACACTCATTCGTATACATACACACATGCTGTGTCATGCACACACCCATTCGTATACATACACACATGCTGTGTCATGCACACACCCATTCGTATACATACACACATGCTGTGTCATGCACACACCCATTCGTATACATACACACATGCTGTGTCATGCACACACCCATTCGTATGCATATACACATGCTGTGTCATGCACACGCCCATTCGTATACATACACACATGCTGTGTCATGCACACACCCAGTTGTATACATACACACATGCTGTGTCATGCACACACCCATTCATATACATATACACGCACAAATAAACAAACAAAAGTAATTAAAAATTTAAAAGGAACAGGCAAACCAATCTGTGATTACTGAACTCCCCATAGTGTTGGGGGATTGGGGGTAGGAGGTTGGGAGTGAACGTACATAGAGGAGCCTTAGCGGGTGTGACGCTGTTAGTCCTGATAGTAAGGCTGCCAGGAGACAGAATCACCTAGGAGACACACTTCTGTGAGGGTGATTCCAGAAAAGGTTAGCTGGGCACGGAGAACCCACTCTGAATGTGGCACCACCCCATGACTAAGAAGAACGTCAGCTGAGCACTGGCATTATTCCCTCTGCTTCACGACTGTAGATGCTCTGGCCAGCTGCCTCATGGGGGACTGTATCAAACCATGAACCGAAATAAACTCTCCTGTGCTGGCCTTCATAGGCTTACATGGTTGAATATTTAGTCGCCATGGAGTTTAATAGGATTAGAAGGATTCGTGGGTGTGGCCTTAGTGTAGGAGGTGTCACTGCAGGTTAGCTTTGGGGCTTCAAGTGCCCATGCCAGGCCCAATCTCTCACTCCTAGTCTGAGGAGCAGTACCTCTCCCTCAGCTATTGTCCCAGTGCCGTGCATGCCCCATGCTCCTGCCATGATGATAATGGACTAAAGCTCTGAAACTGTATGCTGACTAGGACACCTTTTTTTTTGAGACAGGGTTTCTCTGTGTAGCTTTGGCTGTCCTGGACTCACTTTGTAGACCAGGCTGGCCTCGAACTCAAAGTGATCCACCTGCCTCTGCCTCCTGAGAGCTGGGATTAAAGCTGTGTACCACCACACCTGGCTAGGACACCTTTCTTTTTTTTTTTTTTTTTAAGATTTATGTATTTATTATGCATATAGTGCTCTGCCCACATACATTTCGGCACACCAGAAAAGGGCATGAGATCTTTTTTATTTTTTTTAATGCAACTTTTCATTGTACAGTCAGAGGCATCATCTACAGCAAAGCTGGTGGGAAAGCAGTGTGTATGTGTGCTTGGGTTTGTGTGTGTAAGAGTGTGTGTGTGTGTTTGAGTATAGATGTGTGTAAGAGTGTGTGTGTGATGTGTGCATATGTGTGTATGTGTGTAAGAGTGTGTGTGTGATGTTTTTTAGTATAGGAATGTGTATGCATGTGTTTGGTGTGTAGGTAAGAGTGTTGGTGGTGTGTGTATAACAATGTGTGTGGTGTGTTTTTGAGTGTAGATATGTGTAAGCATGTGAATGGTGTGTGTTTGGGGGGTGTGTAAGCATAGGAGTGCTGTGTGTTTTTAAGAGTGTACCTGCAGTGTGTTTTTTAAAATACATTTATTTTATTACACATGTATAAAACAAACTACATACAGCAGGGAGAACCACGTGACAATCATGAGAATCGTGAATTCTATAAATGTTACATTCATAGTGGTTTGGCTATTTGTATTTGTCCAGTTTGAAATAAATGTCTTTCCTGTCTTGTTGGGTCTATATTTCTGGATGAAATTCAATACCTATCCTACCTTGACTCTAATAACTTAACATCTTTTTCTTGATTTAAAACGATCTTATCCCCTAACCAACTAAACTTGATTGTCAAACTATACTATCTGTCCTTCAGTGCCCCTCAGAGACTTGAGAAGATATAAAAGTTAAATTCCGGAGTGAACCAGCAGTGCGGGTTAGCAGCTTCCAAAATGTACAAATTGATTTAGACGGTTTACTGCCTGAACAATCACTCAACACTCTCTATAACGTTGGAGCCTCATCTTCAGCTTTCTGGCCCAATATCTCTTCCAGTTTTATTCGCAGGGCCAGAAATATTTTGGACTTGCTTACCCTGTCTTGGCAGAGTGCAGCTGCCAACTCTGCCTTCATCTAATCTGCCCATTTTTAGGCAAATTCTGTTTCTGGCAGGAGTGAGGACATTTTGCCCAGTGGCTGGTTTGCCACATTTGAGGCCATCTCCATAAGGAAGCTCTTTGATGCTCATCCTCTTCTTTGAGGTCAGCTGGGTGTTGTCAGGAGTTAACATGTCTTGTTGTAGGACACCTTTCTTGAGGTGCTTTTGTCAGGCGTTCTGTCACAAGACTGAGAAAGGTGACGTCATAAGGGTGTCAGAGGCACACTAGAAATGTTCGCTGTCTAGGTCTCCATGTGGTTAAACACACCAAGCTATAAGTCTCGTGAATTCCACTGCATCTAAGTTAAGCCGCTGTCCCAAAGGAACCATTCAAAGGAGTCCTTCACAGTATAATAAATGTCTTGTAGGCAGTTACTGTGGCCGGCATCATCATTATGGCTAGCTTCTTCTTCAGGGACCCAGGGCCTCCTCTGTGCCAGGCAAGCGCTCTATCCCTGAACTATATCCTCGTCCCTTTTTTAAACTTTTTGTTTTGAAGTGGGGAGTCACTAAGTTGCTCAAGCTGCCCTTGAACTCACTCTGCAGCCCAAACAGTCCTGAATTTATGATCTTCTGCCTCAGCCTCCCAAGCAGCCTTGCAGGCCAGCACCACCAGCTGCAGTAGGTACTTCTATCTTTGCTAGCAATAGTCGGCTTCCAGATCAATAACAGTAGCCAAACTCACCACTAGCACTCACCACAGCCCCACTGAGTGTGAGGGCATATGTCACTGTACATGTAGCCACAATAGTTACAGGTGTACATGTATGTATGCATGCGTAAGGTGTATGCCAATCCTGAATGCTTTCTCCTACAATGTGAATGGCATTCCTCCCACCAAGAAGTGTCTTTATCCCAATGAACCCTGGCTGTGCTTATCACCACTACCACCAGTAACGCCTTGCAGGTTTTGAGATTAGGTCATGAACAAACATAAGGCTTCCACCGTCTCCTCCTGGGACACATGCCCTCTTAGCACATGTGACTTCTGGCTTCCCTGAAGGTACCGCACTGGAAAAAGCACAAGGCGCCTGGGTTGAGTAAAATGCTTAAGAGGCTGTGGGCTGTTCCCACCTCTGCATGTTATCTTGTTAGCCCAGGCACCAGACGTGTGAGTCGGGAAGCACTTAGGATGACCACAGATACCAGCTACCTGCAGCTTTATCAGAAGCTGAGTTAATACTGGTCAAAGAGGCTGCTCCTCCATTCCTGACCCTCGGAGACCTGAGAAATTCATGGATTATCGCCTGCAGTTGGTATTTGGAGCAGTATTTTGTAGCAATTACAGACATATGGTATCTATTTTGGCATTCAGAAAAGAGGTGACACTACTACAACAACAAAAAGAAAGGCTGGACTAAATCTAAAATTTTGAGGGCTGAGGTTGGAAGGACGTTTAAGAACTATGGAGTTCTGTGGCCTTCAAGGTGGCTGCTATGACAGCATACAGAAGGTAAGAAAGCTAACACTGAAGGTGGAGAGGCTAGGATCCTTGTTTAGAGCATTAGGGGGCTCAGGTTCCATGGAGACCTGATAGAAATGTATTTTCCTACAGAGAAAGACAAGAGGGCTAGTGAGATGCCTCAGAGGGTTGACCGAGTTCAGTTCAATTCCTGGAATCTTCACAGTAGACGGAGAAAACCAACTCCTTTGAGTTGTCGTCTGACCTCTACATGCATGCTGCGGCACTGTGTCTGCCCGAAAATTTCCACACAAATAAATAAATGCAGACACGCATTAGTGTGATGGTTTTTATTCTAAAAGAGAGCGAGGAGACTCTGGCTCACCTCCTTCTTACGAGGGCCCTGTGCTATAGCAATGAGGTCACCCTGTGACCTCACAAGACTTTACCACCTTTCCATCGGCCTTGTCTCACGCTGGCAGTTTGGCTTTCAATGTGTGCACAGAGGCCATTTTTTTTACATACAGTGAGGGAGGTATGGCAACACTGCCTTTTGTTACAAAATGGGCAACGGTGGGCCCGGTGAAGCAGGTGACCCAGTAAAGGTGGTTTCCAGGTTTCCAAGCGGAACACTGAAGGTGCTGCCTGGCTTCTAGACGTTCACAATACAAACACATTAGAGAAGAAACCATCAAGAATAAAGGAGCCAGGGCTTGCTAGCTTTGAAAATAAAGATGTGCTATTTCATTCGGAGTGTGATACTAAAAGTTTAAAATGGCCTCCAGGCAAAAATAAAACCCAGGATGCTGTCACGGAAATGTGGTCTAAAGACAAAGCTGGGGAAGCAATGTGAAACCCTTATTAAGGCTGCGGAGATATAGAAAGTGGTGCTCAGACAGGAAAACAAAGAAAAGGGCTTCACGGGAATCCTGGGGGTGCTGTCCCACAGCATCCACAGAGGAGACTCCAGACAGGAGGGCGATTATCTGTCAGACACCTGTGCCTGCAATTTGTGTCTAATGCAAAGAATGCCAACAGGAGCCTTGGAGTCCTGCAGTGAGTTCGAGGTGACGGCACTGTCTGCTAACACTGACTGCTTGGACTGAGATGATCAGAGGATCACAAAATGAAAATGGGTCTTTGGACCTCCAAACCAGGCTGGAGAAATTACCCAGTAAATGCTATTTCTTTTTAAAGATCTTATTTTTACTTTCATTATATTTATGTGTTGGGGCGAGGGTGTGTGCATGTATGTGTGTGCAGTGCTCACAGAGGCCAGAAGAGGGCATCAGCTCTCCTGAAGCTGAAGTTACAGGGAATTGTCAGCATCCAGAGAGCAGAAGCCACACTTAACTATAGCCATCTCTCCAGCCCAACACTGGCTATTTCTTATGGGAAAAGTTGACTCAAATTCCTTCTGTCTCTTAAACTAGAAGATGGAACCAAAACACACCAGGAACCATTCTCAGGTGGTGTGACTGAGTTCTAACCCCAAAACTGATCACGTGACCAATATAGTATTTCAGAGAAGCCACGAAGCCCTATATACCACCACCATTTTACCGTGTCTTCTTTTATTCTCTTTAACGGGTAGATGTTGTGTTTACTCTGTTTTGGCTCCACCACTTCCCGTACTAGAAAGATGATGTTTCTTTAGTTCACAGGCATGAACCAGAACAACTGTTGAAAAGGTACTGTATTTGACGAATTCACCCAAGAAGCTCTGTCTGAGACTGGACCTAGAAGTCAAAGTGTAGGACTTTGGCCTCTGTGGTGTGAGACTGGCCCCAATAGGCTCATATATTTGAGTGTATAGTCCTCAGTTGTTGAATTTTTTTGGAAGGATTAGGAGGTGTGGCTTTGTTGAAGGAAGTGTGCAATGGCATGGGCTTTGAGGTTTAAAAAGCCAATACCAGGCCCAGGTGTGCTCTCTCCCTCCCTCTCTCTCTCTCTCTCTCTCTCTCTCTCTCTCTCTCTCTCTCTCTCTCTCTTTGTGTGTGTGTGTGTGTGTGTGTGTGTCTGTCTGTCTGTCTGTCTGTCTTTATGTCTGTCAGTCTGTCTGTCTGTCTGTCTGTCTGTGTCTCTCTGTTTCTCTCTGTCTCTGTCTCTGTGTGTGTCTCTGTCTCTCTCTGTCTCTCTGTCTATCTTTGTTTCTGTGTTGTCTCTGCCTCTCTCTTTTTCTCTCTCCTCCCTCCCCCCCTCCTCACTTTCTGCCTGCTTCCTACTGATCAACCTGTCGCTGTCACCTACTCCTTTGGCACCATTCCTGCCTGCGTGCTCCCAGCCATGACAACAGACCAACCCTCTAAAACTAGAAGCAAGTCTCCAGCTAAATGTTTTCTTTCTGAGTTGCCTGGGTCAAGGTATCTCTTCACAGCAGCAGAACAGTGACTAAAGCCATCATGCACTAAAGACTATGGCTCTCAGGGACTCCTTCAGGCCTTTGCCACCATACTGGGACACCGAAGCATCCAGCTTCATGGACTGACAGCTACAGGTCCTAAGCCTCTCCAGCATGCAGATGGTCACCATTGTTGAACTACCCAGCTTGGAATAAGCCAATCTACTACATACACTTTGTGAAATATATTCATGCTACTGTGATATTCTTCTAGAAACCCTGACTAACAAGATAGTTGTGACCAAAATACCTGACATAAACAACTCAAGAGAAGACTTTCTTCTAGGTATCTAGGCTCCTTATGCCAAAATATTCTGGCAGAAGACAGGAAGTGAGCAAGGGATCTGGAAAGGGCCTACGCAAGATACAGGCCCTAAAGGTACACTACCAGTGAGAGCTGATCCTTCAACTAGGCTTTACCTCCTACCCTCCACTGCCTCCCAATAATGACCTTATGCTATGACTCCATCAGCCTCCCCAAAGCACATCCATCGGTAACCACATCCCCAACACACGAGCCTCTGGGAGCACCGCACAGTCAAACCATAACATCAGCTTCCCAGGATTCTTGTCTCCTGCTGTTGATTTCTTCAGATGATCCCTCCATACCTCCCCCCCCCCCAAAAAAAAACCATACAGGTTCTGTGTGACAAATTCAATCAGAAGAAACAATGCTGGGTCATAACAAGCCTTGGATCCTCAGATTTCGTTCTCTCAAGGAAACTGGCTGCCATGGTGTGAGACTCTTGGAGGGGAACTGAGGCCCGTCCCTAACCCTAGCCCCACACACACACACCCCTGTGAGGGGACCCTTAGGGGAGTGGCTCCTCCAGCTCCAGGCAACCTCTGACTGCAAACTCAGCCATCTCCAGGACAGGATCCCTGTCTGTTCTAGAAACTGCATCCTAGAGCCACAGCAGAGGAACAGTTGGTTAAAGACAGCAGGTTGGAGGTCAGTTTGCCTCACAGCAGTGGGTGACTAACATGACTTTCAAGGGTAGACAGAAGAGAATTTGGACATAAATGGCGGCCACAAAGGAGAACTAGATAGAGAGAAATCCCGCAAGCACTGGTGGACACAGTTCAGGACAGCCTCAAGTTCCCTTGCCTGCCATGTTAAAAGGCAGTTTCTCTCTCAATTCAGAGGTGAGGTGCCTAGGGTTGTGAGCCACTGGGAAACAATTTTAAGAGAAAATGAGTGCCCTAGTCAGGAAGCATTTATTTATTTACTTGCTTGCTTGCTTGCTTACTTAGTTATTGTATACACACACACACATACACACACACACACACACACACACACACACTATGGTGCATATATGGTGTGGGCAGAGAACACCTTGTAGGAGCTGGTTCTCTCCCTCTGTCATGTGGGTCCTAGAGATCAGCTCTCCGGGCTTGCAGCAGGCTCCTTTACCCTCTAGCTATTCCCAGCCCATGTTCTTACCAGCCCTAATTGTTTGTTGAGGTCTTCAGCCCTGGTCTGCCATCAGGTGACAGAAGTAAGTTAGGGATTATCACTCTGCAACACAGAGGTCAGAAGCAAGGCTCCCACTAGAGAACTGGGTATCCAGGCCCATGGTGATTTCTGCTAGGAGTTAGATGTCTTTGGAATCTGTAAGGACCAGAGTTCAAAATGCCTGGACGCTGAATCATAGCACACATTAAGAAACAACACGGAGGGAAAATGCAGGCCAGCTGCTCTGGTGGGGACCCTCAGTGAGTATAACAGATGTTGGCTGCCTTAAAACCATCCTTCACCGCTATTAAAGCCTGTGCCTAGGGGTGCCAAAGTTTGACTAGAACCAGGGCCCCATTACATCCCTCCTTACAGGTGACCTCAGGCCTCTCTCTCTGCATCTCTGAGCCTTGCCCATGTTCCATGGGGATGATCTCTAAGACTCTATCATCTCAGGGTTCCTGAGGAATCTATGGGCACATTCCACACTGCTGTCGGCATAATAATAAACGGCCATTCCTCTCTTGAAGTTCCAATCTACAAGATCAATGCCAAACAGGAAATTGCAGGTGGTAATTTATTCTGAAGTCCCCACCATGGGACTTGTTTAATATACATTGCTACACGAACCCTTATAAAACATTAAACAGACAGAGAAGGCTTCTGCCAGCTTCCCCAGCCCCCTGACATATGCTCTCCTTTCTGGCAGGCCTCCTGGGAGCAGGGCCTCCCTGGGATGGCAGCTGTGATCAAAATTAACTGCAGAGAACCAGGCAGGACGGCACTCATGAAAACAACCCAGCCCATAAACTAAAAATCACAAAAGAATAAAACATTACAAGGAAGAAGAAGAAGGAGAAGAAGAAGAAGAAGAAGAAGAAGAAGAAGAAGAAGAAGAAGAAGAAGAAGAAGAAGAAGAAGAAGAAGAAGAAGAAGAAGAAATAATGATCAGGCTATGTCAGCGTTAGAAGATCCTCTCACCAATATATATCTTTGTACAGTTAGAGGAAGGAAATTAATTAAAATAGTTAAAGGGAATTAATTAAATCATCAAGCAGGCAGGACACCCAGTTCTGCCCACTTGACCTAACCTGTATGAGTCTGGGTTCTCCAGATAAACAGAATCAATAGGAAAAAGAGTCAGAGAGCAATTTACTAGAACAAATAGCTTTACACAGTGATAGAAGAGAGAGTCTAAGGTTTCTAGTCAGCAAGGTGGACACACAAGAGAGTCAATGGTGTAGCCCTAGTTCAATACAAGCCCAAAGATGGAAGACTGATGTCCCAGTTCTAAGCCAGGAAGAGAGAATAAATTCATTCCTTCTCACTTCAGGCCTTCTGTGGATTGCCTGAGGCCAACTCACATTAGGGAAGGCAGCTGCCTTACTCAGTCTACTAAACAGATGCTAAATAATCCAAAACCATCTTTAAAGACACACTCAGAAATAACATCTAACTAAATGATTTGGCACCACCAGTGAAGTGGACTCATAAAATTCTCTAAGGTTTAAGGTCACTCTGAGAAGCCAATGAGGAAGTAGGGTCTAGAAAGTAACCATGGTGATGCCACACCTAGTATGTTGGACTTGTGTTGTGTGGCTATCTCTTTGTAATTGAACCATTCCTTCCCGAGGCTCATAAGATTAAGGAAGTAAGCAAACTGTACCAGGCTGAAGAAGTTAACAAACTTATAAGCTAGGAAGCAGTAACAGTCTCCAGGAAGAGAGGAGTCCCCCAACTAATAGAGAAGCCATGCTCCCAGAAGGAGCCCCAGGAAGCTCTGCTTCCAAGCCAGACTCAGGAGGAACCATTTCCTTGTTCTGTCATTGGTTCTTGGAATGAACAGATGTTTGTTCACATCTGCCCAGGGAAAGTCCAAGTTAGAACCAAACTGAGGCTACATTTTCCAACAACCACTAAATATACATGGGAAAAGACCAAGCCCCCATCTTTCTCTACCTGGCACTCTTTGGTGGCATATAGGACAAGAAAAACATAGAAACTCAGAAACACAACAGTGAAACTCAGTTATATGAGGGCTGTGTTTTGGTTCCTCCAGAGAAGGAATGTATGAGGGCTTTGGGAAAGGATTTTGTCTGTTCTGAGTAAGGCAATGACCAGTGGGACCTATCCGTGGGCTCACACAGAAGCAGAGATGGCCCTGCAGAAGATGCACACTCAGAACGAGTCAGGTGACCAAGAATCTGGTTGATGCTTAAACAGCTTTTGTCTAAGGAAGTCAATGGTACCCCGGAGAGCCAGGTTGATGAGCAAACAGCCCCTCCTCACGCGGTGTTTCACAATATGCCTAGTTGGTGAAAGTACATTGTGACTGCTGAGTGAATGGAATGCAAGAAACTAGCCTCTAGGCTAACTTCTGCTTTTCTCAGCTCAATGACAAAACACCTACAGGGAAAAGGGTTATTTTTGACTCACTGTGGCAGGAAAGGCATGGTCTGGGGAGGAAGTGGGGAGTCTATGGTTGGGGGTTCGAGGACTCAAACGCATACTTGTGCACCATTGCTCATGGCAGCAAAATCATTAGAGCCAGAGTCGAGACAGCCCACTGTCCATCTTGCAGATAAGTAACAAACTAGGGTCTATAGAAATAAGGGAGTAAAAAGAATTAAAGATCTGATACAGGCTACAAAATGGATTGTAGGCACTATTATTTTTATCTATTTTATTGGGGTTCTTATACCTCTCTTTTCCTTCCAACCCTTATTCTATCCTAATCCCTTCCAACACCAGGTAGGAGAGACAGAAGGTTAGAGGGGTACAGGGTGTAGGTCTCTTTAGACTACTTCCTGATGATTAGGGTCATCAGGCTCCTTGGGGCCAGTTCAATCTTTGTTGTCAGGATTCCTCCAACTTCTTTCATCAAACCACAACTGCAACCAGGAGTAGCAGGGGAGCAGCAGCCTTCTTCTTTGGAGTGCCACTATCCCTCTCTGGGCTCCGGCATTTATTCCCTCCCCAGAGTCTCCAGAATTAAACTATCTGCAGCTGGCAAAGTATGTGCCCCTGCTAGTGCGCGAGACATCATAGTTAATGGCTGTGGACAAACTGAAGCAGCCCCATATCCCACACTTGGGATTAAAGCAAAACCATATTCACATAACATGACTGGGGATTGTTTTGCTTTGTTTTGTTTTGTTTTTTGTCTTTTGGGGTTTTTTTTTTTTTGTTTGTTTGTTTGTTTGTTTTGGTTTTGTTTTGTTTTTCAAGACAGGGTTTCTCTGCGTAGCCTTGGCTGTCTTGGACTCGCTTTGTAGACTAGGCTGGCCTTGAACTCAGAGATCCACCTGCCTTTGCCTCCCAGAGTGCAGGGACTACAGGCTTGTGCCACCACACTTGGCCATAACTGGGTTTTTAAAGAAACCAAAACTCTCACTAAAATGAAGGATCATTGGAAACATTTTACTGCATCCAATAAGCCAGATGCAAAAATATAGATACTGCATCTAAAACTACTTAGCTAGGCTACCTAGGAGAGATAACTCAGAGAAGCAGCAGAGTAGTGGTTGCCAGGGACTGTGTGGAAAGAGAGGAGCGAGGATTCATATTATCATGGGTAGAGTTTCTGACTGCAGTGGTGAAAAGTTCTAGAAATAGGAATTAGCAAAATGGCTCAGCAAGTAAAGCTGCTCTCTGTACCAGCCAGATGGCCTGAGCCTGATCTCCAGAGCGCACATCATGGTGAAAGGAGAGAGATGACTGCAAGAACTGTCCTCTGTGCTGCCCTGCACAGAAGGAACAGCAATCTCCACCTCCCAGGAGGGGTGCAAAGCTATTCCGTGTGAGATATAGCTCTCCCAAGAAGCCAGCAGATACTATCTGCCATCACTTATTGGTCAGGAACATCTTTACCCATTCGTCACAGCAGAGAACCAGGCAGGCACTGTGTGTAGTCTCAGACAGCTAGCACCAGAGTGGAGAAGACAGGCAGTCAGTGAGTCACATGACAGCCACGTGACTGCTGAGTACAAGGGTCAGGGCATGCCAAGGGCTTTGGCAGCAGTCAGAGAGTCTGATCTCATGGACTCCCGAGGTGGCTTTCCCAGAGGCAACTACAATAATCAAGTTGAGCCCTGAAGGCCGAGAGGGGCCAGTGAGAGCCGGTGTGGAGAAGATGGTGAGCAGGAAGAAAGAACTCACAAGCCCCTGGCTCATCCAACTGGAGATGAGATGAGAGAGCCATGGGACAGCCTGCACATGGCAAGCCCAGCCAGACGAAACTCATCTTTGCCCTCTGTGAAATCGCAAAAAATGATGACGAGGAACTGAAATCAGCAGACACGGCACACCACCCTGACTCTGGTGTTCGCTAGACAAACTTCACACCAACTCGTAACCTCAGTCACCAACCGTGGAGAAGCATGTTGGGTTTGATTGTGTGTGTGTGTGTGTGTGTGTGTGTGTGTGTGTGTGTATGCACATGTGTTATGCACAGATGTGAGTTTATGTGTGTTCCATCGGAGGCCAGAGGATAACCTCGAGTGCCATTTCTTTTCAGGCACTGACTACCTTGTGTTTTGAGCCAGGGTCCCGCACCAAGCCCTGGGCTTGCCTGGGGATTCACTCATCTCTACCTCCCAGCGCTGGCACTATAACTGTTCACCCTAACACCTGCTGTGGACCAGACGCAAGGCCTCGTGTTTGTATAGCAAGTGCTTCACTGTCTGAGCTTGCCCTTCAGTCAGCCGACATTTACCAAGTGCCTTCCACCTAGTCAGCTGTGCTCTCACTCAGGGAAAGACAAAGGCCCTTCCCCTCACAGAGTAAGCCTTCCAGAGGAGGGGAGATGAGCAGTAGACATACTAGACACGTAATGAGAACAGAAATAACATACTTTTTGTTTTGTTTTCACAGGGTTTCTCTGTGTAGCCTTGGCTGTCCTTGACTCACATTGTAGTCCAGGCTGGCCTCGAACTCACAGAGACCTGTCTCTGCCTCCCATAGTGCCGGGGTTACAGGTATGTGCTGCTGCTATGGATTAGAGACAATTGGAATGGGGCAATTGTATGTAGGGCAGTTTGAGCAGAAGCAGGCTGCCCTGAGAGGCATAGTGAAATGGCAGAGTTGAAATTACAGCGCAGACTGGGAAAGGGGGGCCACAGGACTGAGGAAAGCCAGCAAAGGCTCTAAGCACAAGGTGTTCACCAGGCAGGAAGCATTAAGGAAGCCGGCCCTCCTGCAGTGGAGTATGAAGGCAAACGGCAAGCGAAATGGGGCCAAGATGGTCAAGAAGAGCAAGCAGAGAGCATAGTAGGCTTGTGGGGTGCTCTAAGGTTCTCTAAACGGGTGCAAAGTTCCCACCCTCCACCAGAAGCACCCCTTTAATTTACCTGGGGCCCTGGCAGTAAGTTCATGACACTCATGGCAGACTGCCTCATCCTCCAGCTGGGTACTGCTGCGGCATTGTCTCCGGAACAGCTGCCTTGTGTCCTGGCGTTGAATGCACAGGCTTAGCTGGGCAGCGGTGGCACACACCTTTAATCCCAGCACTTGGGAGGCAGAGGTAGGTTGATCTCTGGGACAGCCAAAGCTGCACGGAGAAACCCTGTTTCCAAAAACCAAAACAAAACAAAACAAGATTCAGGCTTGTGGTGTGGCCCTGGAGCAGACATGCCAGAGGATCTGTGACCTGCCCTGTCCCTCAGCAGGGCTCCCACGCCCCTAGGCTAGCCTTTGTCCTCATGGCTGGGCACAAAGGAGACAGAAGTGAAAGCTGCGCTCTGGCTTTGCTGGCGATTTTCCCCTCAGGCTAATGCTGGGTATCACTAATTGATCCTGATTGCTCACTTCCATCATTTGGAAACCCATGCCAGCCCTCAATTGCTCTTTGTGCCTCTGAAAAGTAAAAAATCACTAGGCTTCTAGCTGCACAATAATTACCTCCGCATCACAAGGCAAACCAGGCCCCTCACCTTAGTTTATTACCTCTCACCTCTTTCCAACCTGGAAAAAAAAATTATGAGTCAATACAAGGTGTCATTTACTCTCCACTACCAGCCACACTCTAAAGAGTTTGTCTAGGCCTTTTAAAAGCCACTTCCTCTTCTGCACTCCGCTCAGCAGGTTGCTTTGTCTTTCTCCAGCCATTGATTTCTGCATCTCGTTAGGGTGGGCTTGTTTTATGCTCCTAAGGAACTCATAGTGATTTAGCCAATGTCAAGGTGCTTCAGCTCAATTCAGCCAATGAGTGGGGGTGACCCCAAGGAGGGTGCCTAGACAGGAGCTCAGCCTTAAGACTCCTGGGCCTCCTCTGTGTCACTGAGGGGTGTCTGACACATGCTCCCATGTGATGTGTTTGGTCCCCAGCTAGTGACATTATTTTGAGAAGTAAAAACTTAACAGGTGTGTCCAACCTGAAGGCCATGGTCTGGCCAAGGATAGCTATGAACAAAGTCTAACACAAAACTATAAACTTACTTAAAACAACAGGGTGTGTGTGTGTGTGTGTGTGTGTGTGTGTGTGTGTGTGTGTGTGGTTTTCTTTTTGGAACTCCACTGTGTTATTCTGGATATGAACTTTATATTGGACAAGGTCATTGTCTTAGGTAGGGTTTTATTGTTGTGAAGAGACACCATGACCATGGCAACTCTTATAAAAGAGAACATTTAACTGGGGCTGGCTTACAGTTTCAGAGGTTTTAATCCATTATCGTCATGGCAGGAAGCGTGGCAGCATGCAGGCAGACAGTGCCGGAGAAGAAGCTGTGCATTCCACGTCTTGATTGGCAGGCAGCAGGAGCTGTGCGCCACACTGGGTGTGTAGTTTGAGCATATGAGACCTCAAAGCCTGTCTCTATAGAGACACACTTCCTCCAACAAGGCCACGCCTCCTAATAGTGCCATTCCCTATGGGCCAAGCATTCAAACACATGAGTCTATGGGGGCCATTCCTATTTAACTATCACAGTCATATAATGTCAAAAAGTTGGACACATCTGCAGGGTAAGGCCTACCTGAAGGACATAGGCCCCTGAGGTGCGGTCTTACGAGCCATAGCTTGTCCCAGACACATTCTCGGTCTCCCTTCCTTTCTTCTCTCTCTCTCTCTCTCTCCCTCCCTCTCTCTCTCTCTCTCTCTCTCTCTCTCTCTCTCTCTCTCTCTCTCTCTCTCTCTCTCTCTTCTCTTTCTCACCCTCCCTCCCTCTCCCCTCTGGCATGTTGACTTTCCTTCCCATCCTCCATAAGGTGAGCAGCCTTTGTCCCATGCTCCCATCCACATGATGTTTGTTCCACCCACAGGCCCAGAGTCAACAGAGCCAAGAAGCACAGACTAAAACTTCTGCAACCATAATCCCAACCCAGATCTCCCTTCCCTCCAAACTGTTCTCACGAGCATCTGGTCATAGTGGTCAAAGCTATGCCAGAGAAACTGTGGTAAGGCTTGTCCTTGGACTCTGGTAGATTGAGTCCCAGCCTCTAGAGAAAAAGGAAGAAGGTCACAGCAAAGGGTAAAGTGGCTTTTGGAGTCACACAGATCTGAGCATGAATCCTAAAGAGGGACACTTACACACCACATGGCCTCGGGCAAGTGCCCCACCTCATGTTGCGTCTTACAGTGGGGTCACCCTGTGTAGTACATGCAGTTGTCAGGTCTGTAAAACTGCAGCTGTAAGCTATGCTGGGTCTCTATCCTTGGAAGGGGCTGAAGACAAAGCTAAAAGAGCTGTCTGAAGTTGAGCCTACGGCCTGACAAGAGAACATGTTTTTGAAAGGAAAAAATGGGTAGGTGGCTCTCATTGTCCAGCCCAGGGTCATGAGGTACCCTGGTCAGACAAGGGGGGTACAGTGCCCAGGGAAGTGGACCCTGAGCTCTGGGAAGAACCCTTCCTAGGACACTGTACTACCGGCAAAACAAAGCACAGAGCTAAGGACCCAGACCAGCCATCAGACTTCTCGGATCCAAGCCCTGCTCTGACCATTAACAAGCTAGAGCGTTGGCTTATCATGTGCTGGTTGGTTTTGATTTTGTCTTCAGTCTTTATTTGAAACATAAGAAGCTGGTACCTCAGTTTCTCATCTGTACCATGGGGATAGTCTTCATACTTGTTGGAGTTATTGTTAATGAGTTAAAATGAGTAATAGGCTCAGGAAAGTGCCTGACACCTGTGAATTACTATGTGCACACACACACACATACACACATACACACACACCATGGTAACAGGTTAGCCCTCATTTGTGAGTGTGCCTCTGAAGGGTCTAAGGGGTCTATCTTGTCCCTATGATCTTGATCTCATCCACCTCCAGGCAAGCCCCCCCCTCCACTGTTTACATCGCTTTGCAATTATGGCCCTACCAATGAGTGAATCCATGGATGACGTCAGAGCCCTGAAGATCTACCCACTTCCTAGCAGCCCCATTTGGAATACTGAACTGGGGACTAAACGTTCAACACATGAGCCCTTTGAGGCAGTCATTTAGTATTCGTGTCGTGTGATAACTGTCCCCCTCACCCATCCACCCATAGGCTCATGTATCTGAATACTTGGTCCCAGCTGGTGGCACAATTTTGGGAGAATGTGGAGCCTTTGGAAGTGGAGCCTTGGCAGGGGTAGCAAGCCACTGGGGGGTGGGCTTTGAGGATTTATAGCCTCACCTCACTTCCTGCTTTCCCTCTCTGCTTCCTATTTGTGGATGAAATGCAACCTCTTTGCTTCCTGGCCGCTATGCCTTCCACATCAAGATGGACTCTATCCCCCTGGGACAGTAAGCCAAAATAAACCCTTTCTGCTTTGCATTGCTTTTTGTCATGACACTTTATCACAGCCACAGAAAAGTAAGTAACATAACACTCAGACTACAATGTGTACTCTAAATAACCCACCCCACCCCACCCTCGGCTTTCCAAGTTCACGTATCAACTTCAGAGTTCTTCTCTCTCCCACCCCCAACCAATAATCACCTTACCTTCCTGCCTGTTCTGCTAATGTCCGGCCACACGCCTCTCCATCCCTGCTACAGACCACTGGGTCAGCTCCCCCTCTGGACTGCTCCCTCGTCTTCCCATCTCTACCCTCAACCTCTCTAATTCATTTATCCATTTCAGAGCCTTCCACTGGGTCCTTGCAAGTCTACGAGCATGATTTAAAAATACCATCCGACCCTCTCTATTTTCTTACAGCCTACTCACTATCTTCTGTGGTCACTCCTTTATTATTCCAGTAACACTCAACTGATTGCTGTCAACATACTACACAGATGTGTACTTATACGCACACATGCGCGCACACACGCACACACACACACACAGCCCACCCACATGCAGCATGCTTCATTTATGCTGTTCTCTGTGTCTGAAGTATCTTATTTCCATGTCCTCCTTCCTCCCATCCTTCATCTCACCACCATTACTGTATCTACACACTGTTTGACTCACAATCAACCCACCCAGTATCAAGACTCAGCTGCCATCTCCTCCTCGACCCCTTCCCTGAGACCACCAGTTGGATTAGCTACCTGCCTTCAGTAAGATGATCCTGGATAACAATTCCTTTGTAGTGAGAATTTTGGTTCCTTTAAAAACACAGAAATGTTATGTGACTATGTTTTTGTTCTAATCCCAGGGGTGGGATATGAGGCTGCTTCATTTTGTCCACAGCAGCTGACTGTGATTTGTCCCATGCTGTAAGAGGGGCATGATTTTGCCATCTGTAGATAGTTTATGTTTGGAATTCTGGGGACTCTTCAGAGAGAGTGTTAGTGTCAGAGCCCCAAGAAGGTGGGCTGCTGCTCCCCCTGCTGCTGGTGGTTCAGGCTGCTGCTTTTGCTGGTTGCTGGATTGCTGGTTGTTGGGGATATCCTGACGAAGAATATTGAACTTGCCCCCAAGGAACTCGACGCCCCTAATCATCAGGAAGTAATCTAAAAGGATGTGTGCCTCCCTTTTCCCTCTGCCCTTTTATGTCTTCTACCTTGTGTTTGGGGCTTGTAAAAGATTAGGGTAAAGAAAGGTGGTAGGTAAATAAAGTAGCCAGAAAATATGGTCACATACCTTAATTTCATTGGCTTAACCCATTAGAAGTTTAGTTCTCATTCTAGAATAGTTTAACATGGGTGTTCTAAGACAGCAAGCTACTTCCTTACTTCCTCCCAGGCAGAAATTTACCAATGCATCTTTTGCCTGCATAGCTCTCAGGTTTTAGGGCATTCTGCATCCAGGTGATGGGATAGGTAAGAGAGACAGAGCACACTGCACCTGCCCCAAAATAGTAAGCCTGCTCCCACCCCCATACCCACTCTCTCACCCCCATACCCACTCCATCCCACTGGCTGGGACTAACCAGTGACTTCTAGTTATAAAGCCTCTAGTCTCTATGCTTTTCAAGTCTGCCTTGTTGACTTGTGCAACTTGATGGACAGCTGCCCTTTCATTCCAGAGTATGCATGTTGTCCCTTCATTCACCTGAAAATGATTGCGATACGTGGCTATGGTCTGTTTCCAGGCCCACTTCTCTCATCTTAACCAGCATGAGCTTCTTGAAGTCATCTCTATGTACCTGCAGCCAGAGACCAGGGACTCAGATAGTTGGGTGAACGGATGACACAAGTCAGGGCCAGATCTGGGACGGGTTGGTCTGACCCTCCAAGCAGAAGGGTTCTTCCTGCACATGGGAGGAAAAAGAAGCTAGAACAGGCTATGAAGAGAAAATGTCCCAGGAGGGAATCAAAGACATAGAAAATGGTCTGGCTCTTTTCTGTCTTCTTCTCCGTTGTATTTCTTGGGCCAGGGGTTGTTGACAGGCAGTTCTAAAACACACATTCTTCATAGCTAACTCTTATCTGTAGCCCATATTACGCACCAAAAATTACCCATAAATCCTCAAAACCACCCCCATTTTATATATGAGGAAGTGGCAGCTCGGAAATACAAAATCAAGGGGCTGGGGAGATGCTTAGATCAGTAAAAAAGTATCTGCCATTTGAGCATAGAAACTTGAGTTTGGATCCCCAGCAGTGGAAGCTAGGACAGAAGCATGCAGCTATAATCCCAGAGCTGGGAAGACAGAGCTAGGCAGCTCCCTGGAACTCACTCGCCATGCCCAAAGTCAAATCAGTGAACTCTAGATCCAGAGAGAGAGACCCTGTCTTCAAAATTACAGTAGGTGACTTGAGAAAGACACTGGATTTCAAATCTACCCTCCACAAGCACAGGCACATGTACACACATGTACACATGTGCTGCATATGTACACACACACACATACACACACACCATAATCTGAACCTCCTTGGTTCCCCTGAAGCACTAAGATAAGGATGGCTCAGCCCACCGCCCAGAATTTCTGCTAGTGAGAACTGGAGTTTATAGGTGACTGGCTTGGCAGAGGCCAGAGGAGCCATTTTGGAACCTCCTAAACCCTCTTTATGCCTCTGGCTCAGCAAACAGGCCGACAGCCAGACACACCACCAAGATGACTCTCACTATGAATTCTAAGCATTTTCCAAGCTAGCAGGAACTGAACCTTCTGCTGTTTTGTACTCTTTTTTTTTTTTTTTTTTTTTTTTAAGATTTATTTATTTATTATGTATACAGTGTTTTGCCTGCATGTACACCAGGAGAGGGCACCAGATCTCATTATAGATGGTTGTGAGCCACCCTGTGGTTACTGGGAATTGAACTCAGGACCTTTGGAAGAGCAGGCGGTGCTCTTAACCTCTGAGCCATCTCTCCAGCCCCTGTTTTGTACTCTTACAATAAGATTGGAGCAAATTAACAAATTGGAAAAGCCCACCCCATCTTCCAGAATTAGCAGCGGTGCTGTTATGACAGTCGTCTCCCCTCTGCCTGGCACGGCGAGGCCAAGCACTCAGAGGCCAGCGGTGCGGAAACACAGCTCCACTCAGCCACGCTTCACATCCCCATGCCCCAGACATTTCCATAATCCTAACTGGATAACAACCATTCCCTCCTACCAGCCCCCTGGGAAATCACTGCCTCAGAAATGTTTTCACACTGATGACAAGAAAAACAGCTGTAATTTGTCATTATAGAAATATCCAATTATCAGGCCACTGAGTGATGCCTGCAGCTCCCCATCCTTGCTTGCCATCAGGCTGGGCTCAGCTAGCACACCTGTCAGAGCCAGGACCTGGTGGGCTCAGCCAGATATAAGCCCAGATCACCTCACCTGTAACTCTAAGGGTTTAGCAGAGAGTCCATGTTTGTATGTGTGTGCATGTGTGTGTGTGTGTGTGTGTGTGTGTGTGTGTTTAAAGAGCAAGAAAAAACATAACATTGGGTGGATAGGAAGTAAGACAGGATCTGGAAGGAGTTCAGGGAGGGAAAACAATGTGATCAAAACATACTGTATGAATCGTTTAAAATAATAATTAATTAAAACTATACAATCAAGAATGAAAGCCTGAATTCATCAATAAATTCATCAATCATTAATAATAACAACAATAAAAAATAAATAATAAATAAAAAAATAATAATAATAACAACAATAATAACAGTAATAATAATAGGAAGAAGAAGAAGAAGAAGAAGAAGAAGAAGAAGAAGAAGAAGAAGAAGAAGAAGAAGAAGAAGAAGAAGAAGAAGAAGAAGAAGAAGAAGAAGAAGAAGAAAAGCCCTTGCCAGGCATGGTAGCACACACCTTTAATCCCAGCTCAGGAGACAGAATCAGGCAGGTATTTGTGGCCTAGCAAAGTACATACTTGAAGACCAACCTTCTCCCTCATGACAGGGAGGAATCTCTCCAGAGCATGCAGATTCTGGCCATCTGAAAATATCATGTTCGTTGTAAGTCAACTGAAGCTCAGAGAAGTCCCCTCTGCATCACCCACCTCCCTTACTTGGGAAGCTGTTCTGACTTCTTAGTGGTGTGTGGTGTGTTTGGTTTTAAACACTTGGTCACCACCTGGTGACACCATCCTGAAAGGTTATGGGACCGATAGCACATGAGCCTTGCTAGAGGAAGTACATCAATGGAGGCAGACCTTGAGGTTTTATAACCCAGTCCCACTTCCTGCCCAGCTTCCTGTTCCTCCAAGATGTAAGGGCATGAGGAGTCCCAGCCACACTCGTCTGTCAGCATGAAGCTGCCTGCCTCCCTGACCTCACCTCCATGATGGACTGTATCTCCTCAAACTGTGAGCCAAATGAACCCTTCCTCCCTCCAGTTACAAGAAAAGTAATGACTCTGCTTAATATTGCCACCTTCAACAACAAAGCTGTGAGAGGGGCACTCCAAGGACACAGCTTAGCTGGTCTTAGGGTCAAAGGGCAACATAAGTCTCAAGAAGGGTCGATTACTCCCAAGAAGCTGCTTACTCAACAGGGCCAGCTCTTCTACCATGGAGAGACAGAGGGAAGGAAGATAAGGAATGGAGCAAGGACGAAGGGAGCAATTAGACGCATTCTCTCTTAAGTGTATTTAATATTCCACTCCATATGTACCAAGCACATTTCTTCACTAAACACCCTCGGATACAGCCACATCCCTGGGGAATTAGTCTACCGTCAATGTTTGCTCCATCTGCCCATGGCAAAGTTGTATTTCAGAGGCAGAAGATGAGCTAACATTCGACTTCAATGTCAGGAGTAAAAAGCAAATAACTTTGGGCACGAGAAACAAGAAATAAGAATGGAGCCTTACTACTTCCATAGAAAAGCAAATATTTGCACTTATTAATATCCTGAAACCTGCGTTGCTTCTCCTTTCATCCCACGCCTTTTGTCTAACATGATGATATACTGCCACCCTTTCAAAACCCTGACACAGATGACATTGAAGCAAATTATGTACCTCAGCCAGATTTCTCAGTTGAAACGGTGATAGCTGATGTGTACATTTTCCCATCTAATTAACATCCCACAGTTTGAATAGCTGCTATCGCACCCTGGGTCCCATATGAATGGGTGCAGAGATAGAAAGATCCATAAACAGCTTGCGTGGCACAGAATGAGATTTTTTTTTTCCTCCAGAAAAAAAAAAAGAAAAAGTTGTTGTTACTTGGATGGTAGCAGTTATCAGAGACTAGCTTGGGCATACTCTCCACTATGGTCAAAGGACAGGAATGTCACCTAGCTCCAGCGGCCACCCTTAGGAGGGCTTTTACACTTCAAGTCTCTGCTACATTTATCCAGGTAATTTTTTTTCACCCGGGCCATTATCAGTATTGTGTTGATGTAAAAACTCTACCCTACGTTTTCTGGTACATTTCCACTCAGGAAGTACAGATTCTTTTATGCTTATACTTGGTAATTTCCTTCCAATGAAAGGAATGTGACTGAAGTAATGGTGGGCAGCTTCTGAGACTAGGTCAAAAATGCTCTGAGTCCTGCTTTCTGTGTTATGAGTCTGTTGACATTGTACCATGAGAGGAGCTGAGTAGGAAACTGGTGTGGGAGCAGATTCAGCTCCAATCTGCCTGTGCAGATGAGAGCGTAGTCACTGCCACAATCACGGCTGCCACCTCACAAAAGAGCCTGAACCCCAAACCATCCCACTCTTTAAAATGGCATGAAGGGAGGCCTGGGAATGAATGGCTTAGGAGCTAAGAGCACGTGATGTTCCCCACGTCTGGCAGCTTACAACCTCCTCTAACTCCAGGTCCAAGGGATCTAGTGCCCTCTACTGGCCCCTACAGGTACCTGTACTCACATATGCATACACACACCTATACATAAATAAAATAAGATAAATATTCTATTTTAAAGTTACATAATAATAAATGTGTGGGTTTTTTTAAACCGCTAAATGTTGGGGTGATCTAACATATCAGAATAGATAATTAATATGCACTATGACTTTACCTAATTCTTGTCACCATATTAATGGAAATTGCATTTTTTCCCCAATTATCCAAAGGCTAAGATGCTAGCTGCCTCCACTTTGCAGTATATATGAGGTGATTAGCTTGTTCCAGCTTCAACAAGGTAAATACTCTCCTGAGAATCACACATCCTACTTCTGAGGGAGAAAGAGAAACTGAAGAACAGCACCAAGGTCAGGCCCCAGACTACACACTTCCCACATTCTCCATGCATCTTCCAAGAGCTGCCTTGCCTCTGAAGCAATTCGAGCATCCCATGTGCATCACAATTGGCCACACTGGTGTTTACTTCTGCTGGATCCAACCTGTGCTAGCCACAGAGCCAGTGTACACAGTGTCTGGGGACCTTTGGTAATGTCAAAGCCAGCTAGACACAGAAACTTCCAAAGTTTTAACAGTAGTTAATTTAACCATAAAAGTCTAAACATGGTGGTGCACGCCTTTAATCCCAGCACTCAGAAGATAGAGGTAGGTGGATCTCTGAGAGTTTGAGGCCAGCCAGAACTACATAGTAAGAACATGTCTCAAAAAAAAAAAAGGTTTAGTTAAAATGTCTTAGTTTGAGTGCTAGAAAAACATAAATTTGATTCCAGAATCTGCTATTGACTCCCTGATTGGCTTTTGACTAGCTAGCTAATTAATCCTTGGACACCGTCTCTATAGCCCTATCGCTTTTAAGTGGAATGACATTAAATCTATGGAGTTACTTAATGCTGACACTTTACTTACGGCCACACTGATGAGAAGCAGAAGGCTCATGTTGCGAGCTGAGCATCCCTCGCTGGCCATGGGTAGTTATTCTATTTCATGTGCTGTGGTTTAAGTGTGAATTATCCCCCATAGGCTCACGTGTAGAGCCCTTGATCTGCAGCTGCCGTCAGGCCATGAGGTGGGGGGTCTAACAAGTAGTTCCTAGGGCCAACTTCAGGTCCCCCTAGCTGGGCTTCCAGTTCCAGAGGAGTTAGAGTCCATCACAGCAGTGAGGCAAGGCAGCAGGAGCAGGAAGCCCACCCCTCGAGCAAGGTTACACCTCCTAAAGGCTCCAATATCTCCCCACAAACCACACCACCAACTAGGGACCAGGATACAGGAGCCTGTGGAGGACATTTCTCAAACAACCCCACCAGGGAAAACCCTGCTTGTTTGTGGTAGCAAATCCCTTAAATGTGCTGCAGCATTGAATTTTGCTAGTATTTCATTGAGAAATTTCACATCTACATTCACTGGAGATATATACCTGATTTTTATATTTATTTATTTTGTAGGACCTTGTTCGGCTTCAGTGTCTGGGTAATACTTGTCCAGTGGAATGAGTTTGTAAATGCTCCTCAATGTTTTGAGACACATAGGGGGAAAAAAAAAAAAAAGACCAGCATTGATCTCTCTTTATGTGTTCGTAGAATTCCCCAATAAGGTCATCTGAGGTGTTTATTAGCAAACTGATATCCTACTCTTCCTTGTTAGTCTGTTCTATTTTTCTGCTCCTTCATGATTGAGTCCTTGGCAAGATACGTGTGTTTAGAAACTTAGCAACCTCTTCTAGGTTATCCAATGTTTTGGCACATATTACTCACAAGACTTTTTGTGTTTGTTTGTTTGTTCTCAAGACACAATAGAACTATGTGACCCAGGCTGATCCCAAACTTGCAATTCTCCTGCCTTAGCCTTGTAAGTACTGAGATTACAGATGTTCGCCACACCCAACTAGACAGTTCTGTTGCTGTTGTTGTTGTTGTTGTTGTAATGTGCTGGGTGTTTTGCATGCATATTTGTCTATGTACCATGTGCATGTCTGGTATCCACAGAGGCAGGCCAGAAGAGGGCATCAGCTCCCCGGAAGTACAGTTAAAAACAACATCATCCTCCATGTGCGTGCTGGGAATCAAACCCAAGTCCTCTGGAAGAGAAGTCTGACAAACTGTTTCTCCAGCCCCCAGAACTCCTTTATATTTCTATGTTTCCACTGTAATCCCTCGTGCCTCCTGGTGCGTTCACAATCTTATTTGTATCGTCTGCTTTGTTCCTTGGTCTAGCTACTTGTCTATTTGGTTTGTCTCTCCAAAGCACAATCCTTCATTTCAATGACCCTCTCTGTTATTTCTTCTATCCTCCATTTTGTTTATTTCTACTCTTGTCTTCATTTCTCTTCCCTTCTGCTGGGCTGATTTGGTCCTCCTTTTCTAGTATAAATCTTTTTAATGTAGGTTTTTGTTACTTTAAATTTTCCTACTTTGAACTTCTTTTTCTTTTTCTTTTAACCAGGGTTTTTCTACGTCACTTTGACTGGCCTGAAACTCTTTATGAAGGCCAGGCCAGCCTTGAACTCACGAAACTTTCAGCTTCCATCTTCTGAGTGCTGGGATGACAGGTGTGTACCACCACACCCAGGGCCTCTGAGAACTGATTTGCTGTACCCTATAAGAGTTAGTGTGTTATGTTTCCACATTTATTTGTTCTCTGAGTTTCTGATTTTTCCCTTTCCCTGTTGTTTGTTTGAAAGTGTGTTACTTGATCTTAATTTGCTGATTTTCCAATCTTATTAACTTACTGGCTTTTAGTTTTGTATCAGTTTGGTCAAAAAAATATTTATATGATCCCAGTCCCCTTAAATTTATCAAGACTCATTTTGTGGCTCGGCATATGAGCTATCCTGAAGAATATTCTGTGCACACTTGAGGGGGGAGAAAACATTCTGCTGGCTTTATTGCATTTGTATGTGTACGTGCAAATGCATGTACATGTATGTATATGTGCGTGTAAGTCAGAAGACAGTCTGCAGAAACCAGAGAACTGACTATACGTTCTGAGGGAACAAACTCCCATTATCAGGCTTGGAGGCAAATGCCTTTGCCCACTGAGGCATCTTACTAGGCCCCATTCTGTTGATTTTATGTGGAATATTGCTTCTATGTTTGTTAAAGCCATTTGATCTGTAGTGTGGCTCAAATCTACCATTTCCTTACTGCCTCTCTGACTGTTCTATCTACTGTTTATAAATAGAGAGTATGGAAGTCCCTAAAAATTATTGCATTTATTTATAGCAGTATTTAAACCATTCAAACACAAACACTGCATCAGATTTGTTTGCCTTCCTCAATCTACTATTCCTCTCTTGGCCTCATTAATGAGACGCTTTCTCTGTAACTTGAGGCTCACGCAGGCAAGTGCAGCATCTGTTCCTTCTAGCCGCTGCCCACTGTCTTGGTTACGACGATTTCCCTCAGCGCCAGGTAACACACATCGCTAAAGTTCTGTTCCTGTGTTGTTTTTCCCATTTGTTGTATGCTTAAACCTTCAATCCATCTGGAATTTATTCTACTATGTGGAAGAAATTAAAAGCCTCTTCATTTTCTTCTCAGAGGGTGGAGCCATTTGGAAAGCATGACTTCATGCTTTAGCAGTTCTTGTTTTCAGCAGGGCCTGCTTCCTAGATGGCTACAGTGGGCAGGAACACAGGGAGCCACATCTAGAAGGGCCCCATGTGTTTGGTTTCGTGTTCTGCTGTTGTCATCTTGAAATTCTTCCTGACCCTGTCCTTGTACTTGTATTTTGTAAGGGAATTCCGATAGACCGCTAGCCTCAGTGTGGCACCACCCTCCTGCCTTTCCTAGCTCCAGCCCTAGGCCCCTGGTACACCATCACTTGCACTCCCCACCCTCTCCGTTTCAAAATCCTTCCAAACGTAAGATCACAAGACGTTAGCTCCATGCAGCCTTCCCGTAGAACAGACTAGAAGATATATTCCACCCTGAGAGTCCTGTGAGATGAAGCCATGAAATTCTACAGTAAAGGCCCAACTCTTTCAGAGGACCTCAGCCCTGTTCCTGGCACCCACTTGATGGCCTTCAGTCATCTTTAATTCTAGCTCCAGAAGATGCAACATCCTCTTCTGAACTCTATGGGCAGAAGGCACACATGGTGCACAACCGTGCATACAAGCAAAATGCTTATGCACATAAAAAATTTCTTTTTTTTTTTTTTTGTTTTTGTTTTTGTTTTTGTTTTTTGGTTTGTTTGGGGTTTTTTGGTTTTGTTTTTTTGTTTGTTTGTTTGTTTGTTTTTTGTTTGTTTGTTTTTTTGTTTTTTTGAGACAAGGTTTCTCTGTGTAGCCTTGACTATCCTGGACTCGCTTTGTAGAACAGGTTGGCCTTGAACTCACAGCGATCCACCTGCCTCTGCCTCCCAAGTGCTGGGCTTAAAGGCGTGTGCCACCATCACCCGGCTTGCACATAAAAAATTTTAAAAATAAAGTTCTACCATGGAGATAAGAAAGTGAGATTTTTTTTTTTTTTCATTAAGATATCAAGTCTCAAGGCCTAGAGAACAAATAGTCTATGCCAGAGTTGGTCTGAGGGCTGAGAGAGGGGCGCGCCAAGAGGGAACATGGAACTGCTGGGTGGTATGGAGAAGTTGAAAGTTTCGGTTAAATACAGACTGAGCTTGAATTAGTTTTAGAAGGAAGAGAAGGGCAGTCATCCCTAGCAATCATTAACTCCTAGAAAAAGAAAACATACGAAGAAGAGGAGATAGGACCACAGGTTGCTTCTTAGCCAGCTGTAACATAACTAAACAATCCTATAAAGATCAACACGGAATTGATCTCCCTAGGAATTATGCAGCTGTATGGAGAAAGTGTCAAAGAGAAATTTGAGAGAAAGGTAAGGGAGCTCTAAAGTCTTTATCTTTCACAATGGGGGATTAATAGCGAATGCAAAGCCAAAAGGTTAAGAAGCAGAGGTGTAAGACAGCAAATCAGAGGTACAGCCCTAGAGAAAACAGAAATAGGCAAAGAGTTGAAAGTCAAGCAGGGGTGTGGGGGATGGGCCTTAAAACCATCACTGTTTATAACGGGTTTTTTTTTTTTAAGAACTCTGACATTTTCATCAGAATTCCATGGCAGTCCACAGAATAAAAAGCATACTCTAAGAAGTAATGGGCAATGGAAGTCCTGGATTTATCTCAAGTTGTGTGTGAGCCCAGCTCCAGTTCCTGGAGGTGAGTCTGCAACACCTGGCCAGTTTCTGCCAATTTAGATGATGATATTTTGGTGTTCATTTGGGTTTCTATGGAGGGTTTTGATGATGGTGGTGACGGTGGTGGTGGGGGTGGTGGGGGTGGTGGTAGTGTGTGTGTGTGTGTGTTCTTTTTATTTTTATTAAATTTATTCACTTTTGTGTGTGTGTACAAGTGTGCCACTTGCACACATGTGGAGCTCAAAGGACAACATTCAGGAGTCAGTTCTTACCTTCCACCAAGTGGGACCCAAGGATTGAACCCAGGACGTCAAGTTTGGTGGCAAAGCACCTTTACCCGCTGAGCCGTCCAGCTAGCCCACTGCTCTCAGTTTAAATGAATGTGCTTTGCTTGGATTCTCTGGAACATCGGAGAACTGGATGGCTGCATGGAAAGTTAAACTCTAATTTTAGGACTTTTAAATTACTAAATTGCTTTTGTGCACCTTCCAAAAACAGTTTCTGATCTGCTTCTTGGCTCTTGAACTCTTGTGTCTATTATTACCTTTTTCCATTCCTTTCAACTCCAAATATTTCCTATAAATTCTGTTTGTGCTTCTCCCGTCTGACCTCTGCTCCCAAGGTACAGTTTGTCCTTAAGCCTTCAGCACTCTGCCACTATCTCAGAAAAGGCCCAGGACTTTTCAACACTAGGAGGAAGAAGGAAGGAGAGGTTGGAGATTTTCCAAACGAACAAAGAAAATTAGGACGATAAAGACAAGAATTTCCTCATTGTGCTTTATTGAGTTGTTCATTCTAAATTGTTATCAGTTGGGATATATTTCATAACCATTCAGACTATTTTCCTAGAGGACTGTATGGGGAAGTGGGGTCACTAGACCAGTGGCTTTTAATCACCTCATATTCGAGACTTGCTCCCTGAGATGTTTATTTAATTTGGATATAGTGACTGAGGGGGACCTCCTCCCCCTGTATATGCTCATAAGGTATCAAGTCTCTTCTTGGTAGCCTGCTGTCACAGTCATAAGGGAGGGGAGTAAGGGGAAATGGGAGGGAGGGGGGAATGGGAGGATACAAGGGATGGGATAAAAATTTAGATGTAATATGAATAAATTAATAAAATATAAAAAAAGAAAAATAATAATTTGGGTATAGTATGGGCGTAGACACTACCCAGCTCATTCTTATATGCTGCAAAATCTGACCACACTGAACTGGGAATCCCTGAGGCTTTTGGGGGTACTGGGGATTGAACCTCATATGTACACTAATCAGAGCTACAACCCCAGCTCACCCTAAACTTTTGAATTGGGGGATTGGATGGTTAATTCTATGCCTTTTGTTCAGACCCTTAGCAGCTCATCTCCCGTATGGAATTGGAAGTGTCTTATGAGCATATGTGAACTGGCCCCTCGTCAGCGGCAGTGGCCCTGTCCCTCTGAAGAAGCATGTGTTCGGAAATGAACCAAGTCCACTTTTGAGACTTGAGGCTGATGGTGGCAGTGGGGTGTAATTAGTAAAACACATAGGGGACTCTAGAAAGGGGAATGTGACCCAAAAGCCAAAGCTGAGACAAAACTGGAAAGAGCGGTTCAGAGTGCGGACTATAAAGGGTGCATGCCAGTGGGCTGATGTGGAACCTAAGCAGCAGAGACAGCCAGGCCAACACAGAGCTGTGCTGGCCTGAGTCCCAGAACAGAATGCAGGGCTGAGGCCAGGCAGGATCAGGAACCAGAGCGGGAGCAAGAAAGCAGCCCCTTTGAGATACCCTGATCGTGTGTGTGTGTGTGTGTGTGTGTGTGTGTGTGTGTGTGTGTGTGTGTGAATGCAGGTGTCCATGGAGGCCAGAAGAGGGCATTAGATCCCCTAGGGCTAGGGTTATAGGTAGTTGTGAGCTGCCTGACCTAGGGGCTTGGACCTGAACTCACGCTCCACAGGAGTGGTACGCACTCTTAACCACTATGCCATCTTGCCAGCCGCAGCATTTTGATTTAAACTAAAGCCACCGCCACCGCCCCTAGATTCAATCTTTGATTTCTGGCGCTGTGCATCACTAGATGTATAACCTTCACGGGAGCCTGCTAGCATGGGTGTGGTCAGGCCATTGTGCATGAGGTCATCTCAGACTCTGAGCCACAAAGGACACACTCAGAATGCTCCTCCACAGCTCCCCCCCAACACACACACACACACACACACACACACACGCTTAGAGTTTGGGTCTGGCAGAAGTAGGAAAGCAAAGCTTCCTGGGTAATGACTACAATCATGGCACAAGTAGAAAGAGACAGACAGATAGACATGCCTATTCTGTCCTTGCCAGGCTAAAGAACAGTTCTGGGGTGTGTGTGTGTGTGTGTGTCTGTGTGTCCACTTGTGTAAAGGTCAGAAGAAAGTCTTGGTGCTGCCCCTCAGGTGCCTTCTATTTTTTGTTTGGAGCAGGTTCCCTCATTGACCTGGAACTTCATCAGGTAGGCAGGCTAGCTAGACAGCAAGCTTCCTGGGAGCCACCTGCCTCCACATTCCATCCTGCACCCCTGGTATTACAGGTGCACACTGCTAGGCCCAGATTTTTTATGTGGGTTCTGAGGTTCTGAAATAAGGTTCTTATGACATCAAAGCAAATGCTCTGCTGACTGAGCCATTGTCTCAGCCTTGAGAACTAACAGTTTTGAGCTAACATATGCGACATGGACACAAAATCCTTCTTAACTATTAATGAGAAATGCAAAGTATCCTCTTATATGTGCTAGAATGCTTTGTGTTGTTATAATAAAGCACTCTACCAAAAGCAGCCCTGTGAGAAAAGAGTGTATTTCACTTACAAATCCTGATCACAGTCCATCACTGAGAGAGTCAGGGCAGGAACTCAGCAGAAACTAAGATGAACGCTGCTTCCTGGCTGGCTCGCTGGCATATACAGCCCAAGCTCACCTGCCTAGGGATTGTGCTGCCCACAACGGACCCTTCAGTGTCAGTTATCAACCAAGGCAATTCCTCACAGACATGGCCACAGACCAATCTCATCAGTTGAGTTCCAGCTCCCCAGATGACTGTAGGTTTGTGTCAGTTTGACAATAAAAAACTACCAGATGCTGTACATTTAAAATAACCCTCCTCTCCAAATCAGATCTGGCTCTTTTTTTTTTTTTTTTTATTTATTATATTTTGTGTGTGCGTGCATGCATGCATACAGAGGTCAAACTACAGTTCTTGGGAGTCATTTTTCTTCCTCCACTGTGCAGTTCCCAGGGCATACCTTCACTGGCCCCAGATCTGGTCCTTCTAAACCATTCCCTTTATCCCCATAAGCCACCTGGGGAAGGCAAAAAGCTTCACAAAGGAAGAATATGAAAAATTTGAGAACATATTGTTAAACCACCATGATAAATAATAAAACAAAAACAAAAAAAGGAAAAACAGAGAGCACTGGCTTGAAGAACAAAGGCGTTTCTACTCAGCTAGAATCCAGCATTACAGCAGATTTTGGGCCACCAGCTGATCCGGTGCATCATGGAGTTATCAAAAACTCAGAATCTTTCTGTCTTTTTTTTCTTTTTTTCCTGTATTCAAAGACTCATTTTTAAATTGTTTTCTTCACGGTCACAGGATGACTGCCCAAAGCACTGAAGGTTATGTGTTTCCTTGTTTACATCTAGCCAGAGGGGGAAAATAGTGATTTTTTAAAAGTTTTTTATGAATGTTTATCCTGTGCTCTGAGCACATGCCTACCCTCCCTTTTCTTGTCCCTCCTAACCCTGCTGTCCCCTTAAATTGCTTCACTTGTACTTTTATGGCACATATGTGTATCTGCATAAAATCTAGGAACAACAAATTAAAAACAACACGGCACATTTGTCTTCCTGAAATTGGCTTAATTCATTCAATACAATTATCTCCAGTTGTATCCATTTTCCTACAAACAACATGGCTGGAAAAATCCCACTGTGTATTGAAACCATGTTTTCTGTGTCCATTCCTCTGTGGCTGGGCACCTACGTTGGCTCCATAATTTAACTATTGTGAGCAGAAGCCCCAGTAAACACTGATGCCCACGGACCTCTGTGATGTGTTGACTCAGATGGAGTAAATGCCCAGGAGGGGGATTCTGGGTCCTTTGGGAGGTATTGTTAGGTTTTTGAGCAAGAGCAGCTGGCCTAGATTACATTCCTTCTGTCCCCTTTTGTCTGCATCCTCACCAGCACTTGCTGTTATGGTTATTTGTTTCCTTTGTGACTGTCTTTCTGCCTGAGGTGAGTTGAATCCCAATGTAATTAAATACGCATTTTTTTCTGATTGATGCTAGAGTTGAGATTTTTTTTTTCCTCATAAGTGGCCATTTCTAATTTGTCTTATAAGAAACACGTGTAAAAATAAATAAATAAATAAATAAATAATAAAAAAAAAATAAAATAAAATAAAATAAAATAAAAAATAAAAAAAAGAAACACGTGTTTGTTTCATTAGCTCATTTATTAGTTGGGTTTGATCTCCTGCTGTTTAGTTTTTAAGTTCTTTGTATATGTTAGATTTACCCCTCTGTTAGATATGTGGGTAGCATATTTTTTCCTCATTCTGTAGACTGTCCCTTTACCCAGTTAACTATTTCCTTTGTTATGCAGAAGTTTTTTAAAAGTCATAAGGTCCCATTTGCCAGCTGTTGTCCTTATTTTCTTAATGACTGGTGTTCAGGTGAGAACATCCTTCTCCATGCCTGTATCTTGAAGCAGTTTTCCATACTTTTCCCCTAACGATTGCAGGTGTTTCGTTTGTGTTCTAGATCCATCTGGAGTTGCTTTTAACATAGGGTGACATAGATATAGGGGTCAAGTTCCATTCTGCTATGTGTGGACTACAGTTTTCTTAGCATTATTTGTTGAAGGGGATGTCTTTTCTCTGCTGTCTATTTTCTTTTCATTTTTTGTACATTGAGACAGTGTCTCTCTGTGTACCCTGGCTGTCCTGAAACTCACTATGTATATGTAGACCAGGCTGGCCTTGAACTCACAAGCACTCCACACGCCCCTGCCTCGTGACTGCTACACTAAAGGTATGCACAACCATACCTTGCATGATGTGTATTTTCTGGTGTCTTTGGCTGTGTGACCTTATAACTGGGTCCCCTATTCTCTTCCATTGTCCCAAGTGTCCGTCACTGAGCCAGCACCATGCTGGTTTTGTTACTGTGGCTCTGTAGCACAACTTGAAATCAGGATGATGATTCTACCAGCGTTACTCACTCTGCTCAGGATTGCTTTGGCGATCCAAAGGCTTTTGTGCTTCCAAATAAATTTTAAGATTTTTTTTTTTCTCCTCTGTGAAGTGAACTTCTCCAATTATACTAAAAAAAAAAAAAACAAAAAAAAAAATCCCCTAGGATCTTGGGAGCATCATGTACCAATTAGCCTAGACCTGTTCTACTTGCATTAAACACAAATTTTTGTGATTCCTTCCCAAATCCCAAAGACTGAACAAAGAGTGTGTGAAATTGAGGCTGTCTGGGAAGAAAGCGATGTTCATCCTGGAGCATCCCTGACACCAACAGTCGTGGCCCAGAAGAGCCAATAGTGATGGCCACGCTCCAGCCCCTGAGGCTGCATAGACCCTGGGTATCACCACTCTCAGCCAACCTTCCTACTGCTCCACTAAAGACCTAAACAACCCACTGAGTAGACAGTCAGCTGGGCCAGCAACATTATCTCCTGAGAAGTAAACGGCACTGGAATTGTAAGTTTATCGCCTGCCCTCGGTTTCCCTAGGGAGACACCTGGCATCAGACAGTAACTGCAGTGGGTACATCTGGCCCAAATCGAATCCAAGTCCCCAGTCCCAGTTGATACTTGGACACTTATTGGGTGTCCCAGGAGGAAGGCTCAGGGGAGCTTTTGAAGTCCCTCTAGAAGGCCAGTGTGTTTTAATACTGCAGACTCCAGGTTGAGATAATAGAAGACTCCTGTCTTCCTGCAAACACTCAGGTGGACACTGTTTGCACAGTAAGAAACAGGGAGGTGAGATGAGGTGGGCAGACCTGAGCTAGGTTAGTTCACAGTGTAGAATGTCTCTACCTAAGGAAGGGTATCAAAACAAGAGGGGGGAGGGAGAAAGATATCAAAAGAAGAAAGGAAGGAGAAATATGAGGAGAAAGAAGACAAGAGGGCGAGCTCACTGATAATGGACAGGCCACATGGCAGGGTATCTTTGGCCTTGGTGGGCACTGGAGTCTCAGAGGGGAAGATGTCAAGCTCCTACTTAGAAATTTCTTTCTTGCCAGGCAGTGGTGGTGCAAGCCTTTAATCCCAGCACTCACAGGCAGATCGTTATGAGTTTGAGGCCAGCCCGGTCTACAAAGTTAGTCAAGGACAGCCAAGGCTACACAGAGAAACCCTGTCTCAAAAAATCATAACAAAACAAAAACAAGAAAACAGGGGGGAAAAAGGAATTTCTTTCTTTTTGTTTGTTTGTTTTGTTCATTTGTTTTGTTTGTTTCTCTGGGTAGCCTTGGCTGTCCTAGAACTCACTCTGTAGATCAGGATGACCTTGAAATCAGAGATCTGCCTGCCTCTGCTTCCTTGTATGCTGGGATTAAAGGTGTATGCCACCACCTCCTGCCAGAAATTTCTTACTATATTAATTACTTTTCTTGTGGCCATGACCAGAAACTGACAAGAAGAAAGATAAGAGAGGAAACATTAGTTTGAGCTCACAGTTTGGGGGTGCACAGTCCACAGTGGCATGGAAGTATATACGGCAGCTGCCACGTCACCTCCACAGTCAGCAGAGAGAGATGAAAGTGGTACTCAGGTCACCTGTGCCTTTGTATTCATTATGGGGCCGAGTTCACAGGAGAGAGATGGCCACATTCAACGTGCACCTTCCTGCCTCGGTTCAACTCTCAGAAAACATCCACACAGACACATTGAGAGGAATGACTCCCTTGTGATTCTGAATCCAGCCGAGCAAACAATAAAGATTAGCCACTACACAGACCCATCCACTAGTGGGTCAGAGTTCCTAGGGGTGTCAGTACCCTCAAGTCAGGCGACCTCAAAACCCAGATGTGCCTGGACAGTGCATCAGACACTACAGTGTGCACTTGCCAACCTGTCTGTCCCTTGCTGTTACTTAGAAGGGACCCCATTTCTCTCCACTCCTTAGCAACCAAAGGAGCCCATATGCCGGCAAAGGGAAATGCTGTCACCAGCTTCCTGGCTCTAGAGGAACGATGCAACCCATCTTTTGCTTCTTCATCGGACAAATGGGAGAAATGGGGTACCCGCTCCCAAAGGTTGTTGTGAAGAATAAGTGAGATAATACTGTGAGCACTGAAATAGATTAACAGAGAGTGTGCCTTGGGGGGAGGGGGGTGCCTGTGTGTGTGGGGTGGGTGGGTGGGTGGGTACCTGTGTATCTGAGTGTCTGTATGTGTGTGTGTCCGTGTGTGCTTGTGCGGACATGTATGTGTTTGTCTGTGTGTGTGTGTGTGTGTGTGTGTGTGTGTGTACCTGTGTATCTGAGTGTCTGTATGTGTGTGTGTCCGTGTGTGCTTGTGCAGACATGTATGTGTTTGTCTGTGTGTGTGTGTGTGTGTGTGTGTGTGTGTGTGTGTGTGGGTACCTGTGTATCTGAGTGTCTGTATGTGTGTGTGTCCATGTGTGCTTGTGCGGACATGTATGTGTTTGTCTGTGTGTGTGTGTGTGTGTGTGTGTGTGTGTGTGTGTGTATCTGTGTACCTGAGTGTGCCTTTCCAGGGCCCTTGTATTAAGTGATTAGGGTTTATGGGCAAAGGGAGTGTAGTCTGCAGAATAGAACCCAAGGTCAATCTTAAAGCCCCTAGATTTGGCAGCTAGAAATCGATTCCGCCAGAGCAAATGGAGCCCCCTAAGCCCTGCTTCCATATCTAGGCATCCCCATAACAACAGGCCTCTTTATTTGTCCAAGGGAGCTACTGCTCCCAGGAAAGCCTAGAAAATAGGAGAAAACTGGCCCTTATTACTGCTTCCTCACCTGCCCCTAAATAATAAGGTAGCTTCCTGGCTTTGGCCTCGGGAGATTGAACACAACCCCCGCCCTCCTCACTGGCAACTTAGGCTCTGCCAATCGTGGGGTCCTCTGCTTGCACCCTTCACCCCAAACTGGAAACAAGAAATGTGAAAGGAATGTTTTCCCTCACAGAGCTGGGACTATTCAGAGGCTCGGCTTGGCCTCCTGTTGGGCCGAGGAAATTGGCAGCATCTGCTGGATCCAAGCAAATTCTTTCAACTGTCCCACTGACCTAGAGCACTTCACCTGGCTTCAGTGGGCCACGGGCTAAACTGCATCTCACGTTTGAGTAATGCATCTCATAGGTTTCCATGGAGTTGCAATCTGCTCCCAAGTTTCCACAGACTGGCCTAGAGAGGTGAGTGTTCTCTGAGGCATCAGAAGTGTTAGCTGCTTGCTGAGGCAGGTGCCTCTCCCTCTCCCCAGCTTAGGAGAGCAATGGCCCCTGGGCAGGTCTCTGCTGTTGGACAAGCCTTCTTCAGAGACTCAAGTATCTTTTCTCGTTTCTCAATTGCCTGTGAAGCTCTGACTGCCATTCTCACTTCACAGAGGCGCTCTCGAAGCCAGCAGGAGACAGACTAGTGAGTCCCTCACAGGTGCCCATCTCCTAATCTTCAGAATCTGATGGTTTCACATTGATGGAAGCCTCTATAAAGCATTTTGTATAAAAAGTCTTCAGGCCAGTAACTCACATTTACAAACCCATCCCAAGTGTGTGGGGGGCGGGGGGGAGTGGGGGGGGTGTGTTTGAGGGCAGGGAATGAAACAGACCATAAACACAAATGCAAAACTCAGCTATCTGTTAGCAAATCAGAATAAACTTCTAAAACCAGGCAAGGAAGAACCTGTGTAAAATTGGTTATAGTAGAACATTATGTAACTTATAAAAATGTATGCTCATGCTTTGTACTAACATACAATATAAATCTCTGATGAATTAACAGGATTTCAGATCATATGATTATGTAAAAAGTGTTTTTAAGAAGATTGAAGGGCTGGAAAGTTAGTTAAGCAGTCAAGAGCATGTAGTGCTCTTGGAGAGGACCTGTTTGGTTCTTAACACCTACGTCAGGTGGCCAGCCCACAACGACCTGTTGTTCCATGTCAAGGAGATCTTCTGGTTGCCACAGGCAACTGCACTCATGTGTCCATACCCACATACCTTTGCACACAGATACACACACACACACAATTAAAAATAAAACCCTTGTGAACATACCTTCACACACACACACACGCACGCAAGCACATAATTAAGAATAAAACTCAAAACCAGACAGTGGTGGCACACGCCTTTAATCCCAGCACTGGGGAGGCAGAGGCATGCTGATCTCTGAGTTCAAGGCCAGCTTGGTTTACAGAGAGAGTTCTAGGATAGCCAGGGCTGCACAGAGAAACCCTGTCTCAAAAAACTAAAAAATATAATGATAACAACAACTCATGTGCACATACCTTCACACACACACAAGTGCATAATTAAAAATAAATTTAAAAGAAAACAGAAGGAAATAACTATCTTTCAGAAGCAGACCCATGCGTTACACTTTTTTCCTCTCTCTCTCTCTCTCTCTCTCTCTCTCTCTCTCTCTCTCTCTCTCTCTCTGTGTGTGTGTGTGTGTGTGTGTGTGTGTGTGTGTGTGTGTGTGTATTTATATACCACATGTGGGAGGAATGCAGATACACCTATGCATGTGCACATGAAAGCCAAGGGTGACATCCTCAATTGCTCTCCATCTTACCTATCAAGCAGAGTTTCTCACTTGAGCCCAGAACTCACCCCCTCGTCTGGTCTAGCTACCCAGCTTACCCTGTGGATTCCGTGTGCATTTCCAATGCACTGCGATTACAAGCAGCACAGCATGTCTGCCAGGCGTGTACATGGGTCTGGGGATCTGAACTCGGGTCCTAATGTTTACAGGCAAATGCTGAAACACTGAGCCATCTCACGAGCCCATACTCTTCTTCAGTCTACTTGTCTGATTGTGTTTGATTGAGTTGAGTTGATTTAAGTTAAAATTAACTGGTTTTATTAAATCAGCTCCATGGTAGACCCCGCCCCTGCCCCGCCCCACTGACGCAAGATGTCTGTACTCTACTCCCAGAACACAACTAAGAACTTTGAATAGCAAATGAGGCTTTGTAGGTGAAACTGGCTTCTAAATAATCCCATGATCCTCATCAGGGACATCTTGATGGCAGTGGGAGCAGAATGATGTGTCCAAGACTCTAGTCTAGGCAGACTGCCTCAGAAAAGTTTGAAGTTTGGCAAAGATTATATTCTCTCTGGAGCCTCCTGAATGAACACAACACAGCCTTTGATGCTAGCCCCATAAAACATATCTCAAATTTCTGGCCTAGAATTGTCTATAAGATAATAAACATGTGTTGTTGCTGTTGTTGTTGTTGTTGTTGCTGTTGTTGTTATTTGGCTTTTGTTTTTGTCTTTGTTTTTAAGACAGGGTTTCTCTGTGTAGACTTGGCTGTCCTAGACTCACTTGTAGATCAGGCTACCCTTGAACTCACAGAGATCCACCTCCCTCTGCCTCCTCAGTGCTGGGATTAAAGGTGTGTGCCACCTCGCCCACCTAAATGTGTGTTGTTTTAAGGTGCAGTATTTGTGTTAATTTGCTGTGACACCCATAAGAAACTAATGCAAGGCTCAAAAGGTAAAACTCCAAGTAACTGCTGTTGCTAAGATGGAACTGTCACCTTCTGCCACCCTACCAGTCTACAGGGAGGCAGAAGCTCAGTGCTTCAGTAAGGGAGGAAGGCCGGCTAACTGCCCAGGGCTGCAGATGGCAACCATCCATCCTCCTCTTTCTCTTCAGTCTAGGAGTACTGGAGGGGTCTTCAGGGGAGAGCAGGGAAGCCCACTTGAATGCAAGAGCTTGTTTCTGCAGGAAATCACAGTCCATTCCAGTGAGTTTAGAAATTCTGACATGACTGGAAGCTGGCAATAAATACCCAAAGCTCAGAGGGAGTTCTGCCATTTCTAAAACTACCTACAGTTGTAGAAACGACTAAAAGCTGTATTTCTTAAGAAAAACATTAGTCACGGCATGTCGGGGCTTAAAGCTATAGACTGAGGATGGGGATACTACAGAGCTTTCTTTATGTACTATGTGTGCTACCAAGCTAGGGGACTTGATGCATTGATCTTCAAAAGGCTATTATGGGGGGCGTGTATCCAGAGGTGGGAACCATACCCGCAACAGCAGAGCCCTTCCCTGGGAAGCAGGGATTCTGGCTCCAGGTCTCAGCTCTGTCACTCAAATGCGAGCTGACTTGACTCAGTTTCCTCCAGGCCACTCTAATGAAAGGCCTGAGTAGGGGATCTCACTGCAAGTAACAGTAACGGCTCTAGCTAAGTATAGGCTGGAATCTGCTGTCACTGGGGGACCAGGGAAAAGTTGGAATACCAAACTTGGGACCCAGGAGAACCCAAGGTGACCAAGCAGGAATTGAGGTAACATACAGACTCTCTAATAGACCAAACCATCCAGAGCCTGCCGTTGCCCCTTAGAGCCACTCACCGTTACAACTAACCTTGAAACATGTGATCCAGACATTCTAGAAAGAACCCTTGGCTGAGCCAGAGTCATGGTGCCCTGAAGTGAGAAGACTTGGATTCTGGCTTGAGGCTTTTAAAACAGAGGGAAAAGGGCTTGGGAATGTCGCTTCAGCCAGAATAGTGTCAACCCATATGCAGGAAGCCCTGGGTTCAATCCCCTGCACTGCACAGACTGCTGTGGTGGCACACACCAGTAATCCCAGCACTCAGGAGGTGGGGGAAGGAGGATCAGAACATCAAGAGACTCTGCCTCAATCATCTTCATCATCATCGAGGAAGCAATGACAGATCATGTGAGGCAGGACTTCCTTTCCACCCCATGCTCTCCCGACCAGGAGGAGCACCAGCATCATCAGAGGCACCACAGCGTGGAGCCAGACTTGGAGGGGAGGGGGAGAGTAACTTAGTCATATTTCTCCTCATGGGTGTGTGTGGGCTTTGTCTACAAACAAACCTACCATGTCTCCTTCCTACAGCATCGCTGTCCCTACTCCTCCCTCTGCTCGGGCTCCCACTCCAGCCTCCTTCCCAACCTCCCTCCAGAAAGCCAGCCCCACCTCCTGAGGAAGCTGCTCTCCTGCTGGTCCCCTCCTTCAGAGAGCCCTAACTAATGTCCCTTTCACAGCAAACCTTCAATGTCAGAACTGTCTCTTGGGACTCCTAGGGGGAAACGGGGCAGCAGCCCTGCTCTGGCCTGGGGACTGCTTGCCTGTCCCCTTCCTTTCTCTGGCTATAGGGCCTCAGCAGGCAGAGCCGGTTCAGTGGCTTAGGCCTGCCTCTGCTCTGCCAAGCCCTGCTAGGGAGACCGGTGCAAGTCAGCTGTCTGCAAGATTTAGACTGAGTTAGAGCGACACCATGTGGCCACAACTAGTATGACATTAAGCCCAGGATTTTTTGGGTTGGTTTTTTTTGTTTGTTTGTTTTTGTTTTTGTTTTGTTTTTTCCATTTAGGGAGATTTTCAGAGGGGGAAAAAAAGGCTAATGTTGACAGTTAACTATCTAATACCACCACTTTTATTTCTAACCTTTTCCTTTGATCTTTTCTCACAATAGCAACCACACATATGGGGTACCCCTTCCTTTCCAGTGGCCTCTGCTCCTCAGTGTGTTCCAGACTCAGTCAGGGTTTTCTCCATCATGTTCTCCAGAGCAGGCCAGTGCTTGGCTCTCAAGTGGAAAGAGGGACATTGAGCTATCGGGGAGGTGTGGTGACGCGGAACACCGTTGCCAAGTGACAAAGGCAGGTTACATGTGGCAGTGCTGCCCATGGACTGTGAGGTCTTAGGCCTGTGTCTTATTTTCCCTGTATCCCACTATCCTCCTCTGTGTAGTGGATGGAGCGGGTGGGACTACTATCAAGGTTGCTCAAAGCTGAATGACACAGTGTCTGAGGCAACATGCCTGGCACAGTGCCTGGCCAAGGGCACCCCTTCAGGACAGGACTCCTGGACAGGAAGGGATCCCTGGAACCAGGCAAGCCTATGAGCTGGCTAAAAGCTGAAAACCTCCAATAAGGCATGTCAGACTGGTAGATCTAGATCTAGAAGTTTCCAACACAAGCAGGATTTCAAGCAAGGCCCTTTGTCTCTTCTCTCCAGAATCATGAGCTGTATGTCCCTGTTCCCCCTCCCAGCTGCTGGGGAGACCGGTTACCTCACTGCCTCCTCCAATCTGAGGCCCTGAGAATTTTGAGAAGAGCTAAGGATCTTCTCCAAGTCACATACACACAGGAACATCAAGAGTGATCTGACTCTCAAGGGCCAGACTGAGGCAACTCTGCCCAGAAAGTTTCTTTCGAAATCACATGACCCATATCGGGTGGTGGTAGCAGTGGCACACGCCTATAATCCCAGGACTCGAGAGGCAGAGGCAGTCAGATCTTTGAGTTCAAGGCTAGCCTGATCTATAGAGTGAGTTCCAGGACATCCAAGGCTACACAAAGAAACCCTGTCTTGAAAAAACAAAAACAAAACAGCAACAACAACAAAAAGTCATGTGACGCTGTGTGGGTTCTCAGGAACAAAATAAAACAAGGAAGAAAAGCCAGATCCCGGCGTGAGGTTTCTCCCACAGCCAGCTGAGAGCCAGGGAGGCAGCGGGCCACTTGGTGCACAGTCTTTCTGATGTCCCTGTGCTGGCCACACTGTAAATTAAAACTGCCCCTGCTCTCCAGCCCACATCTTTCTGTATGTGGGGTAAGCACAGGAAGAGATAAGGCTCAGGGGCCATCAGCTGTACCTCCCGCCTTCCCATGTTTCCTAGGTGAGAATAGAGGGATGGTCAGCTACAGTAGAAACAGACCTGCACCATGAGGGACGGCATCCCAGAGGAATGCCCTTTGGGCAAGGTGATGGGGGGGGGAGGCGATAAAGGCTGGACGCCAATAAAGCTGTTTGTTACAGTCCAGCTGAACACCATAAGGCCTAACTAGGATAGACATCTTGGATCAAGTGGGAAGAGAACATCAGAAATCTCTGGGGAGTGAGTTAAATTGCAACACACACACACACAGGCACACACACACACGCACACATGCACACATGCATGCATGCACGCATGCACGCACCCCATCTCCTCCTGTTTCTATCACTTGGGCTTTGTGCAGAGGCCCAAGCAGATCTAAGGAGGCTCCAGAACCTGAGTGTTTAACGAGCCCTTCCCTCAGCAATCCTCTTACAGGAAACCCGAAGGTCAGCCTCTGCAATCCACTCCACAACGGCCTCCTCCAAACTCCTTCCTACAACTTCTACATACTCAGCCCAGAAGGCTCTGTTCCTGTTCAGCAAGCACTGCCATGGCCACCTCCCCCTCCTCCTCCTCCCCCTCATCTTCCATCAAGATCCAGCTGCTCAAACACAGCCAAGAAACCCTTTCAGAATGTTCCCTCCACACCGATGAGCAATTAGCTTTCTACACACCACTTCCTTAACCCTCAAGATAAAACCTGCTAAGAGGCTCTCCAAATAAACTCAATATTGCAGATGAGGAAACTGAGGCACACACTGCTGGGAAATGCTCACTGCAGGAGATAACCACACTGCTGATGCTGTGGGAGGGGTGGTCCAAAATACTGTAGCCTCTCAGTAAACATATGTCAAATAAAGAAAGCACTTAAATGTGCCTCTTTCCATCCGGGACCCTCAGCTAGGGCCTGGCAACCCTCTCTCTCCTCTGGTTTTGCTCTGAGCCCTTCCCGTGTCTCCCTCCTCTCCTCCCCTCTCCTTCACTGAAGTCTGTACCCCTTTTCTCAGATCCAGTTTCCTTAAGGACAGGCTCTGAAGCCCCTGCCTGGCTGCTGACCATGTGACAGGGAACACCCTCCCCACCCCACCCCCCCCCCATCCCTCTGTGTGGTGCTGGCTGAAGGAGTTGCCAAACCTCTGGGGCCCTCTCTTCCCTGGGACCAGGCCAAGCCTGCCCTCCCATGTCTGCCTGCTCCCTCAGTGCCTCCAGCTCTGCTCTTGATTCTTCTCCTTTCTCCCCCCAACCTCCCAACCCCCCATCCCCCAATTCTTCTTCCTACTTGTCCCCTCCTCCACAGCCCCCTTCCTTCTATGCCCTCCCCCTTTCTCTCCCCCCTCCTCCCTTCCTTCTACCCCTGGCCTCCGCAGTCCCCCCTCCCTTCTGTCTTCCCAGACCGCCCACTCTCTCTTCCCTGCAGCCTGCCTTGGCCTCTCTCCAAAGAAGGTCAGCTGACCGCCTGGCTCTTGGGGCCTTGCGTCAGAACCTGCGGACCTCGGGGCCCTTCCCTTGGGCCTCTAGAGGCCTCATTACAGCCTCCAGGTCTCCTACTACCAGCACCACAGCCCTCCCTCCCTAGGGGACATGGCCCCAAGCTCCCACAGGGCCCTTGCTTCCATCTTGATGCTATCAGGAATGAAGACAGTGGCAGAATGCTCTCTGTGGTGGTCCCCAGGGGTGGGTCCCAGATGAGGCCCAGCACCCATCCCTTATCAGAGTTCGCTCATCTCTTAAATGTGATCATTCTGTGTGCCAGACACGTGATCTCTGCCTTCCAGGGGCTGTTGAGAAAGCTAAGCTTCAAAATGGTAGATATAGAGGGATTCACAGAAATAGGTGATTTTTGCCTGGCATGGTAGCCTGTGCCTGTAATTCTAGTGAGACAGAGACAGGAGGATCTCTGTGAGTTCCAGGTCAGCCAGAAATACATAGTGAGACCTGTTTTTCCAGGGAAAGGCAGTGGGGAGGTAGGGCTAGAGAGAGCATTTGCTGCTTTTGAGGGGAAGCCAGGTTCAGTTCCCAGTGCCTCATCTGGCACCCTCTTCTGGCTCTGTCAGGTACCAGGCATATACACATACACACATGCAGGTAAAAATCCTCAGTCATACAAAATATAAATAGCCAGGCGGTGGTGGCGCACGCCTTTAATCCCAGCACTTGGGAGGCAGAGGCAGGTGGATCACTATGAGTTCGAGGCCAGCCCGGTCTACAAAGTGAGTCCAGGACAACCAAGGCTACACAGAGAAACCTTGTCTCAAAACACACACACACACACACACACACACACACACACACACACACACACACACACAAAATATAAATAAATAAGTAAACAAACAAATAAATAAATAAATAAGTTTTTTTTTTTAACCACCAGCATTTCTGAGTAAGTAGCGCAGTAAATGTTTGATTCAGAATTTCCCCAGCATGACAGATGACAGGGCTTATATATAAGAACAATTTACTAGTTCATTCTAATATCCAGTCAACTTCTAAAAGAGCTCATGTAGCCCAAGCTAGCCTGGAGCTCACTTACTGTGTAGCCCAGGCTGGTCTAGAACTTCTAACTCTCCTGCCTGTATCTCCCAAGTGCTGAGATTCCTGGCATGAGCCCCCACACCTGGGCCCCATGGCTCTGGGCAATCAATCCCATGACTTTGTGCACACTGCACAGTTCTCCACAGGCGGAGCGACATCCCTAGGCTGAATTGACGGTTTCTTAATAAAGCGTCCTTTTTTGCTTTCTTTCCGTGAAAAGCAGAGGCTGCATCTGGAACCTGGGTTTTTTCCTGGTTCTAGGTTATTGCACCTGAGTCTTGTACGTGCTAGGTAAGCCTCTCCCCTACCGAGGTGCTCAGTCGCTGTTTCTCCCAGTTCCTGCCAGTCAGTACAGACCACTTCCCCGCGCAGTGCAGCAGGCAGCTCCACTAGTGAGCAAGCAAATGTTGGGTTATCTAATGGCTTACAGATGTCCTGTCAAAGCCACTCTGCTGTCCTCAGTGAAATTTCTCTTTGAGTCATTCTATTTATATAGCAGAAACAAACTAATATCCTATAGACACTGCTCATCTCCTGCCTTACTAAGAAGGTACAGGCAGCATCTGAGCAGCCACTTGCTTTCTCAGAGTACCTGTGGTCATTACATGACATTACATGACCAGGTGTCCCCATACTCAAGTCTTCCTCCCAAAGTTCTTGCTCCCCAAATCCTAGTATTCTGAGAACATTTGAGGTATACTCCTGTCCCCAGGGTTTGCTCTCTGGGTATTTTTAGCCCCCATTCTTAGGGAGCCAAATAAAGTTACCTCTTGTCAGAAAAGGTTTCTCAGAATCCTTAGGGATTTTTCTGCTGCCAAGCCCAGTACCTGTAATAGTGCAGGCACGAGAGCTACAAAGCACTGTTGTTTCTAAACATACAGTAAGAGTGGAAAGCTGAGCAGGGCATGGTGGCGCACACCTTTAATCCCAGCATTCATGAGGCAGAGGCAAGTGGATCTCTGTGAGTTCCAGGCCAGCCTGGTCTACAAAGCAAGTCCAGGACAGCCAAGGCTACACAGAGACACCCTGTCTCAGAAAAAGAAAAAAAAAAAAAAAAAGGAAGTAGGAAAGCTGGCGTGCTGGCTCACACCTGTAACCCAGCACCAAGTGGGATAAAGAAGGAGGAGCCTGAATTTGAGGCTAGCCTCGGCTACACAGAGAGTTCTGGATCAACTCGTCCTAAATGACGACTGAAAAAAATAGTATGACTTAGATGTCAGACTGAACCAAACTCACATCTCTTATTACCGTCTGTTTCTAAGTAAAGTGACCTTGGGAAGGCCTCTGAGCCTCAGTTTCCTCATCTGAGACGTGGGGACAGGGACACGCCTACCAGGATATCTGAGGAGGTGGCCTAGGCACAGTGTGAGTCCTGCATACTAGGCAGGTAGTTGTTCTTCTTATCATTACTGATAATGTTGAAAATAAAGGGAAATGTTGAATTGGTAGTTCATTAGCAGGTTCCAAAGATTTAATAAAAGTAATTTCCCACCAGATAAAATGAGCCGTCAAAGATTCTCACATTAAAAACTAGTGGCAACTTTGAAACTCCAGTGAAGCTCCACACCCTGAGATTTGGCCATCTAGCACTAAATATCTGGGACCCCTTGCTCAGAAACCCCGGAAGTCTGCTCACTTGATCCGTACTCAGCTTCTAGAGTCTGGAATCATTCCAACAGCTAACTCCGTCCCCTGGAATGTGGGAGCTGAAAGTGACCCTAGGGATGGACTGTTCTGTATGTGCAGAAGCAACACCCCTGACTCATCCACCAGGCAGGGACACAACAGCGCTGAAATGGTGAGCCCAAATAATCTGACCTCCACCTCAGAGCTGAGGACGGCCACATCTTGCTGGCTCCCAGAGAAAGAAGGGCCGTGGGCAGTTTCCGCCTTCTCCTGCCGCCCTGTGTACTCCCCAGAGCTGCAGAGAACACTGACTTGTTCAGTAGTTGTTAGAGGCATGACAGTCCTATTGCCGCAACTTTCAGCCCCTTCTGGAGCTGCAAGTGAGGCGCTTCATCTTCCGAGAGCCAGTCAGAGCTCAGAAGTGCTAAACAAAGGCTCAGAAAAAAACTCTCCGAGTGCGCATGCTCAGCTCTGCACTTTGTGTCCATACAGGGAACCTCGGATTCTCAAAGGCACATCTGGGGACTGGTCAGTTAGCTCAGTTGGTGAAGTGCGTACCTTGAAAGCATGAAGTTCATTATCCCCGGCCCCTACTTTAAAAAAAAAAAGAGCATGGCCACCACATGCCTGTCTCGCCAAGGCTGTGGGAAAGGGTGGGGGTGCAGAGACCAGAAGATTCCCTGGGGTTTGCCAGCCTAGCTCCAGGCTCAGTGAGAGTCCTTGTCTCAAACAGAAGGAGTGAAGTGAGTGAGTGAGAAAAGGGGAGCACCTGATATCTTCCTCTGGCCTCCACATGCACACATCGACACTGTCCTCTGGACACCACATTCAAGTGCAAACACTCCTGGAAACATGTGCATGAGCACTTGTGAGCGCAAATACAGAGAGAGAGAGAGAGAGAGAGAGAGAGAGAGAGAGAGAGAGAGAGAGAGAGGAGAGAGAGAGGGGCACTACACAAACAAAACAGTTCTGGGGAACCATAGAAAGTCAATAAACCTCCTGAGTTCATACACAGAGGCACATGGATGAAAGCCAAAGAGATGACCAAGGCTGTGTGGAAGCACATCGTGTTCCTGATGCAGCAGAAGCTCAGAGAGACACTCTCTCTCTCAGCCGGTTTCACCTTTGAGGAAAGCAAGAAGGAGAAATAAGCGTTTGCCAAGTGAACGACTGATGGCCAAAGGTAAAATTCAGCCATCACCTGCAGCACTGCCAGTCAGCTCTGAGCGACTGAAATTCTCCATCACTCCACTGCCTGACAGGGGCTGAGCTTGCTTGGCTCCTGTCTACACATTCTGGGGCTCTTTACAAACAGATTCTAGGAGTTTCTGGCATAGAGACCTCACAATAAAATTCACCCGATGATGCATCTTGCCTGAGTCAAATTTCACGGTCATGATGGCTCCCATAAAGTCCCTTGGCAGAGAGGGCTCTTCCCTACAGAGCAATAGCATGCTTTGAAAGAGGAGGATGCTCCACCAAGCTGAGGACCAGAGGAGAGCCAGATGAAGGTCTCCCATCCCATAGCCTCTATGAACTCAGTGATAGCTTCTATCCTGAGAATCCAGCCAGGTGTCTCACTGGTCGGTGCACCCTCATAGCCCCTGTCCTCACATGGTACCTCAATCCTCCAAGCCTTTTGTTTGTGGTTCAGTGTCCATGTGCCCACAGGATAACAATGGACACCAATCACTGCACTGGCAGGCTATGGGACCAGAACCCACAATACAACCTCCTCTAAAAACAGTGAGGTGTCACCTGGGGATATAACTTAATTGGTAGGATGTCTGCTTAATGTGAAAAGGTCCTTGAGCTTGACCCCCACCACCATATAATCCAAGTATGGTGATAAAAATCTATAATCCCAGAGTTTTGGATGGGAGGAGCAGAGGATTGGAAGTTCAAGGCCAGCATTGACTACATGGCAAGTTAAGACCAGCCTGGGCTACAGGAAACCCCAACACACACACACACACACACACACACACACACACACACACACACGTGATGTGGGCCCTTCCTCCTACCACCTGGCTCCTGAAGCATTGCAGCTGGTGATACACACAGTCCCAGACAAGCCTATTTGCTGATGGCTCACTGTGTGCCAGGGACATAGCTGAGCATTTTATAGGCGTTACCTGATTTCATTCCCTGGATAGTCGATAAAGTAGATTTTATGACAGCCATTTTATATACGGGGAAACAGAAGCTCAAAGATCAAGTGACTGGACTGAGATCACACAAGTGGCTGAGCAAAATGACCCATCTGTGTCTGACTCCAAAGTCCAAGCCTGCAGCCCCTGCGCTCTGGAAGCCTCCATCCCATGACCATTGCTTTCAGAGTTGCAGGGCTATGCGCTGAGATTCCCAGGCACTCGGGATTGCAGACAGCTGGAACTGGTACTAGCCTAGCAGCGTGCATCCATCTGGCCATTCTTCCAGCAGATGTTGGCACCTGTATGGGCCAGAACTGGAGCAGGTGCTGGGACATAAAATAAGCAGCATGAAATCCTACCCTTGGCATGACGTGTGTGTGTGTGTGTGTGTGTGTGTGTGTGTGTGTGTGTGTAGATGTGCTCGCATATCTGTGTGTTTGTATGCATTGTGTGTGGGTGTGCATGTGTGAGTGTGTGTGCGTGTATACATGTGTGTTTATGCGTGTGCATTGTATATAGGTGTACATGCATCTGTCTGTGTTGGGGGAGGTGTACATGCATGTAGAGACCAGAAGTCAACTCCAGCTATAATTCCTCAGGTGTTATACCCTCTTCTTGGTTTTTAAGGATTATTTACTTACCTATATGTGCGTGTAAATGCATCTGTAAATATGAATGTGTATGCCCCAGGAAACCAGAAAAGGACATCATATTCTTTGGACCTGGAGTTACACGTGGTTGTGAACAACCTGGTGTGGGTACAGGGAACAGAACGTGGGTCTCTCCAGAACCCACTCTATTTTTTGAGACAGAGTCTTTCAGCAGCCTGGAGCTCACCAAGCAAGCTGAGAAGGCTGGCTAGCAAGCGCTAGGTCCTGTCTGTCTCCACTTCCCAGCACTAGGATTACAAGCGTGTGCCACAACGTCTGGCCACTTTATACAGGTGCTGGGGATTGAACTCAGGACCTCACCCTTGCACAGCAGGCACTTCACTGACTGAGCTATCTCCTTGGCCCTAGCATGAGGATCATAAAGACATGCCAGGGCTTATTCTGGGTGTTGCTCAGCACATGGGCCACGAAGGTTCCCTCCTACAGAGGTCATCTTTGTGAGAGTCTTTGGGTCAGACTGAGCTTGCTCCTGGGACTTGGATTATGCAAAGTCCAGAGCACAAGGCCAAGAGGTGCTGCTGTGGGTCTCCTGCTAGGCACTTAGCCAGGGGATCGTTAAACAGTGGGAACAGCACTCTGAAATCTTTCCTTTCCACCTGCCTGGACCTGCTGTTAGACATGCAATTCAAGTGAGAGTATTTCCTCTCTCTCTCTCTCTCTCTCTCTCTCTCTCTCTCTCTCTCTCTCTCTCTCTCTCTCTTGTTTTTTGTTTGTTTGTTTTGTTGTTGTTTTGGGGTTTTTTTGTTTTTTTGTTTTTTGTGGGGTTTTTTTTTTTTTGGTTTTTTGTTTGTTTGTTTGTTTGTTTTTGTTTTTGTTTTTTCAAGACAGAGTTTCTCTGTGTAGCCTTGGCTGTCCCAGATTTACTTTGTAGAACAGGCTGGCCTTGAACTCACAACGATCCACCTGCCTCTGCCTCCTGAGTGCTCAGATTAAAGGCGTATGCCACCACTCCCGGCTTTGTTTCCTGTCTCTTTAATTCCTGGTTTTCCTGATGGAGGAAGGCTGGAAGGGCCTGAATGTAACTGCTGAGTGAACTAAATACCGGATAACAATTCCTGTGTCATTCCTGGGGTTTTGTTTTTGTTTTCTCCTAGGAAACCAGTGAGGCTAGACAGTTAGGACTGGCCCTGTGCGCCAGCCTCGCCAGGTCAATGTCAGCATGCATACTTCAACTGACTATTAGTCAGCCCACTCTATCTGTGGCTGGGGCATTTGTGGCATAGACCATGGGTCCTTAATCCACAACCTCAACATGGCAGAAGGACAAGAGGACCAAGGCATGCTCTTCAACCTCCTACAGAGCCACTAAACCCATCCCCCAAGGACTCTACCTCACGACCCAATCACTTTCTAAAGGATCTAGCTCATAACACCGTGTATACTTCCTGCAGCAATGGGAACCTGGCAGGGATGCAGTTGTCTGTCACAATTCCTCTGCACCCAGCAACTTCATTTGCTTACACCTTAAGTGTCCTCATTAAGGAGAAAGAAAGCCTGTCCGTTGGGACTGTTCATCCCGAGGGAAGAAACTTCAGGCTCTGCATGTTCAGAGACTCAGCCAAAACAAGTCTCAAGCAAATGACTTAAGCGTTTGCCCACTGAGACCAAGAACACCATGGCAGCTCAGGAATCTTAAACACCTGCAACTTCCAAAACAGCCCAGTGGTGAGGGCAAGTGAAAAGCAATGCCCTTCACCCCTAAATGCTGCTAGGTGATGCTTCCAGAGAGAATAGACAAAGAATATTCCCGAAACTGGGCTCCAGTTCACGTCCTAAAGAATCCAGCTCATACCTTCAAAAGGAGAATTTAGGGGCCTGGAGGGCGTAGCTCAATGAGGTGAGTGCTTGCCTAGCATGCCCAGAGCCCTGGGTTCGATCCCCAGCACTACATAAACTGGGTATGGTAGTGCACATCTGTAATCCCAGTGCTCAGGAGACAGAAGCAGGAGGTTAAGAAGTTCGGGAACATCCTTAGCTACGTTGCAAATTCCACACCAACCTGGGATACATAAGGCCCCATCTGACAACAAGAATCTAGGTTAGCATAGCCTAAGTTAGGCGTACTTAGAGTCTGTCTTCTAGGTCATTTAAATCTCATCAAGCTGACTTTCAACAGTAATCATCACGCCAATCGAGCCCTGCCTCTTTGAGAAAGCCTGCCGTGGTTTTCACTGTAGGTCTTTCCCCAGCCTCAGTAACATGCCCACCCCAAGCCTTCGTCATCTATGACTAATGGTCTAATAGGAGTCTAAAACTAACCAGCTATGATCACCAAGGGGAAGGTGTCATTTTGCCTCTCAGATGGGAAAGTAACTGGAAATTCAGACTGTCCAGTGTCTTTCAAACCAGCTCAGTTGTCCCTCCTAGTCACAGTTTAGATGCTCAGCACTCTATTGCAAAGGGTTAGCGTGGTACACATTCCTGCTAGCACTCCAGCTGCTCTTTTAAGCCTTGAATATGGTGGTCTGGCCTTACAAGAGTAGAAAATCCACCTCTGGACATATGCTGAAGAACTAACTGCAGGAGTCCACAGCGATGTGTGTGGCTGTGCTGCCTTCACATGACAGTCTACCATTCCAAGACTACAGATAGACAAGAAAGCTGTGGCATGTCCATTAGATGACTATCTAGTGGTCATGGTAATAATCTCCTTAAAAAGGGGGAGGGGGCAGGCAGGCGGTGGTGGCATAGGCCTTTAATCCCAGCCCTTGGGAGGCAGAGGCAGGTGGCTCTTTGTGAGTTCGAGGACAGTCAAGGCTACACAGAGAAACCCTGTCTTAAAAAACAAAACAAACAAACAAATCAAAAACCAAATTAAAAAAAAAAAAGGGGCAGCCAGACTAGCCATGACTACACAGAGAAACCCGGTCTCAAAACAGACACAGACACACAGACACACACACAGACACACATACACAGACACACAGACACACACATACACAGAAACTGGAGAGACAGCTCAGTAGTTAGGAGCACCAGATGCTCTTGCAGAAGACCCAACCTGGTTCCCAGAACCCAAATGAAGGTTTGCAACTGCCTGTTACCCCAGTTCTAGGGCTCCACCACCCTCTTCCAGCCTCCACAAGCACGAGGCGTGCATATGGTGCACATATATACCAAATGCATAAATTTTAAATAAATAAACCCTTAAAAAATAAAACTGTGGCAAACTATTCACAACACCTTGTTAGAATCTTCAGGTTCTGTAGTATGGAAATTATTTTCCCAGTTTTACACATAAGAGCTTAGTTCCTAAATTAACCAGGGGTTTTTCTCTACTCCCCAACTTTTCTGCAGGAACATTATTTTCAGAGTCTTTTAAAGCTACCTAAAGAGACAACAGCAGCAGTAGAACCTGAGAGGAGGGTTCTGGGTTTAAGCATTAATGTAACTTCAGCAGCTCTAGACTCTAAAGCTAGAAGGAAAGTCCACATGCTCGGGCCAGTGGCTGGCAAGTCTGCATGCTCGGGGCAGCGGCTGGAAAATGTCTCTTCTGCAAAGGGCACTCATCTTATCTTGGAGAGTTAAGCTTTTATAAAAACAAAACCAGAGTGTAAACATCCTAAGACCATTTGTTCTGCGCATCTGCTGTTCTCACTGTGCAGCACGCACTGACCTTTCTTCTGGTACTTTCATCCTGCTTGGCCCTCTGGAACCACCTCACCCTGTTCTCCAGAAGTTCACATGCTAAAGAAAATGCAGTATCTATGTATATGGGAGTGGAATAGTATTTGGCCTTTAAAAAGAAAACCCTGGGGCTATCTAGACGGTTCAGTGGTGAAGAGCGCTTGCTGCTCTTCCAGAGGACCTGAGTTCAGTTCCCAGCACCCATGTCAGGTGGTCCATAACCACCTGCAACTCTAGCTCCAAGGCATCCAGTGTTTTTCATGGGCACACACACACATGTGGCACATCCTCAAGCTGACATTCACACATACACATAAATAAAAATAAAAATCGTTTTTAAGGAAGAAAATTCTCTCATTTACAACAATATGGATGAGCCAGGAAGCCAGAGGAAGAAAGACAAACACAGTATAATCCTACTTATATATGAAGTCATAAAAGCCTGCAATAGAACGGCAATGACCAGGAGCTAAGACAGGAAATGGGCGTGGGGTGGTTAGATGCAAGGGCTCAGCTTTGCAAGACCCTCGGCTAATGTCGAGCATGATGGGTATAATTAACAAGAATGTGCGGCCGGGCGTGGTGGCGCACGTCCTTAATTCCAGCACTCGGGAGGCAGAGGCAGGTGGGTCGCTGTGAGTTCGAGGCCAGCCTGGTCTACAGAGTGATTCCAGGACAGCCAAGGCTACACAGAGAGACCCTGTCTCGAAACCCCGTCCCCCCAAAAAAGAATGTGTTGGGTCTTAAGTATTGTCAACATGTACATGTGCACATGTCAATATGTATATGGGCCCAGAGGCATACATGAACACACAAGGCAACTGTATAGGACAATATGTTAACTGACTTGGCTGTAACAATTACTTCACAACAGATTAGATAGATAATAGATGAGAGATACATACATACATACATCTCAAAGTGTAAGACTGTGTACATCACTAGTGTATACTGGCATGATGTTGCCTGCCTGAAGTCCAGCACTTGGGGTGACTAAGAGTTCTCTGTTACTTGCAGCCAAAGAGCCCTATAAGAGGCATTCTTGGGTTAAGTTACCCATCTGCAAGTCCTACTAGGATGGCCAAGCACACCTTTCAAAATTATAAATAGGTCTTTTAGAGGCTGAAATCTTTTCCATTACAGTAACGAAGAAAAGCCATGTCAGAATCCATAAATGTTTTACTTTCATTGTCCTCACTGGTTGGTCAGTTTTACCTCTGAGTAAGAATATACCCTTCAAGGGCCATTATGAAGAATAGATATCTTTAAAAGTTTGCTTTTTGTGGCTGTGATAAAACACCACAGCCATAACAACTTTAAGAGGAGAGGGCCTTTTTAGACCCAAGTCAAGAGGAAGATAAAGAGGATTACTGCCAAGGCCTGAGCTTCTAGAAAATGCTACCCAGGTTCCCAAGACAATGATGCAGGGGAGACATAAACAAGGATCCCATCACTGCGACCTCCCACTGAGGGAGGGACCTTGGCCTGTCACTTAAACCATCTCTGGCTTGGCTTTTTCCCACTGGCTTGCTTTTGCAAGTATGAGGGCCTGAATTTGAATCCTCAGCAACAAGAGAGTATGGCACCCCACCTATAACCCAGCACTCGGGAGGTAGGCATGGGAATGTACCTGCCTAGGGTTAGTAGCTGACCCCACAAGCTCTAGGCTCGAGTGAGAGATCAGAGTCTCAATATGTAAAGTGGAGAATGATCAAGGAAGGTGCCTGACATCACATAAACATGTGCCCAACACCATACACACACACAATACTCACACACACACACAATACTCACACACACATGCATATATATATACACACATACATACATCCACACATGCATACACATACACACACTTACATGCACACATACATGTACACACACACACACACACACACACACACACACCACATATTCAGAGAGAGAAAAAAAGACACTTTCCAGCCCATAAGAATAACTAGAATATTACATGTACTGTGAATTTGGCCATTTGGACAGAAGATTTTTTAAAAACCAGAACTCTTTTTTACTATATTTATTCATTTATGTTTGTGTCTGGGGCAGGGCACAGAGGTCAGAACTTGCAGGTCTCAGTTCTCTCCCTCCCTGTGGATCATGGGGATAGAACTCAGAATGTCAGTCTTGGTGGCAGGCCCCTTTACTTGCTGAGCCATGTCGCTGGCCCTAGACAGGAGGGATTTTACAAGTGCAAAGAGGAAAAAGGGTGAGAGCAGGTGAAAAAGAGAGAAAAATCTGTACAAATATTAACCTTCTGGACATAAAATCTCTAGTGACAATGTAAGAAATACAAATGTGGCAATTATCACAGATAACAAATAAATTTTTAAAAATATTGAGCTCTGACAAATTAATTGTAAAGGTATTTTGATCTCCCCAGAGTGAAATGCATTAATCAATATTTCATCAAAGAAGTATAGCTAGCTCAAAAGCAAGCCCAGGGAAATCATTCCTGTTCCTTCTTTGTAAGCAAATGTATGCAAATTAAGACAAAAGGATAAAAATCTCATCTACCTGACTGGCAGAGGTGTTGTTTATGATATTGCTGTTTTATTTAGAGCAGTGGAACTCTAGTAAAATAGATAATAACATACTTCTAGGGATTCTAACATTTTCTTTAAGTTCTCTAAAAAACATGGGCTGTAAAAAAAAAAATCTTCAATAAAGCCATTCCACATCTGGGGAGCCATCCCAAGGAAAAACTAAAACCACAAAAATACGTGTAAGTTGAAATATTTGTTACAGGATAATTTGTAATATCAAAAGATTAAGACAAGATTCTAAGTAAAAAATGGAGCTGACAAGGTGAGTGGTGGCTCAGTGGTTAAGAGCACTGACTGCTCTTGCAGAGGACCTGAGTTCAGTTCCCAGAACCCACATCAGACAGCTCACAACTATCTGTAGCTCCAGAGGATTCAGTGCCCTCTACTGGCCTCTGTGGGCTCTGCAATCATGAGCACATACCCACACGGAGACACATGCCTATACACATAATTTAAAATAAAACCTTTAAAAGAAGTGGCTTAGCCAAAATATAGTATAGTCACTTAATAGAATATTATATATTTGATAAATTATCAGACTATGTATAATATAGAAAATAAACCAGTATACAATATTCAGTAAAAATCCAGGATCTCAATTGTTATTTGTAATATGACTTAATCTATGTAAAAAGTTTGTTTGTTTGTTTAGATAGGGTCTCACTATGCAGCCTTGGCAAGTCTAGAATGTGCTATGTAGATCAGGATGGCCTTGAACTCACAGATCTTGCTGCCTCTGCCTCCTGAGTACTGAGATTAAAGGCATGCGCCACTGTACACTGTATTTTTTTAAGCTAGAAGCAAATGTTTGTTATATTTCTCTTTCAGTGGTAATACCATAAGATATGCCTTTCTAAATTCTATTGTATCAATTTTTCAAAAATTAGTATTATGATAGGATAATTAGCATAAAAACACATTATGGTAGACCACCCCAAAGACACTCATGTCCTAACCCCAGAACATGGCAATGTGTTACCTCATGAAAATCTCTCATAGTGGAGGAGACAAGCCTGGGTGAACTGAGTGACCCGATAGACTCTTAAGGAGGTCAGTGGAGAAAGGGAGCGTCAAAGACAGGAGCTGGAGTCTGGACATGCCATAGTTCGTCCCTCAAAGATCGTGTCCTGGAAGCTCAGTCCCCAGAGTGATGGTGGTGGAGCCTTTAAGAGGTGGGGTTTAATGGAAGGTGGTGACACGTGGGAGGCACCACCTCAAAAAAGAATGAGGTAGTTCTCGTAGAACCCCAGTTCATTCCACTAAGAAGGGGTTGGTATGGGAAAGTGACCCACAACTCTCTGGCTTCCTGTCTCATTGCAGTCTGTCTCCTGCCATGATGTCGTCGGCCATGTGCTCATCACAGGAGCTGAGCCATACCAATGCCAGCTCCTTCCAAAACTGTGAGCTAAATAGACCTTTTTTCTTTTCTTTTCTTTTCTTTTTCTTTTTCTTTTTCTTTCCTTATAAAGTACTCAGCCTTAGGGATTTTTGCTATAGAAACTAAAAACAGACAGAGACTGAAAAATAGAAAGATAGATTCAAATACAGAAGCAGGAAAAGGCAAGGAAAGAGATTCTCCCCAGGAGCCCCCTAAGCACGGTCCTTTTTGATGACTTGATCTTAAAACTTCTGGTTTCCAGAGCTATGAAATGATAAGTTTTTGTTGTGTTAAACCATGAAATGGTTAAAAATTAGTCACATCAGCAATTGAAAACAAATACAAATATGTACTATTTTATGGTGGAGACAAAGCTTTATTTGATTAAAACATGTTTTACCTGGTTAAAAGACACCTTAAGATCTAGGAATGGGGCTGTTTAGATAGAGTGCGTGCCTAGCATGCACATGCTCTGGAGTCCGTGCTCAGCCCCGCATTAACTGCATATGAGATTACAAGTATAGCCACGCCTGTAATCCCAGCACTGCGAAGCCAGAGAAAGGGGGAGGGGCACCAGCTCAAGGCTCTCATCCGCCACGTATCAAGTAGAGGCCAGCCTAAGATGGGTGCCAATGTCTTTATTTTAAAGGAGCTTTAAGAAGATCTTTAAAGCCGGGCGTGGTGGCACACACCTTTAATCCCAGCACTCAGGAGGCAGAGGCAGGCGGATCGCTGTGAGTTCGAGGCCAGCCTGGTCTACAAAGTGAGTCCAGGATGGCCAAGGCTACACAGAGAAACCCTGTCTCGAAAAATCAAAAAAAAAAAAAAAAAAAAAAAAAAAAAAAAAAAGAAGATCTTTAAGCTAAGTGTAATGATGCTTGCCTTTATTCCAGTTCAAGGCTAGCCTGGTCTACAAAGCAAGCCCAGGACAGCCAGGCCTTGTTACACAAAGAAACTCTATCTCATAGAGAGAGAGAGAGAACAGAGATCTTTAAAAGAATACATGGGTGCCAGGCGTGGTGGCGCACACCTTTGATCCCAGCACTCGGGAGGCAGAGGCAGATGGATCTCTGTGAGTTTGAGGCCAGCCTGGTCTACAAAGTGAGTCCAGGACGGCCAAGGCTACACAGAGAGACCCTGTCTCGGAAAAAAAAAAAAAAAAGTAATGCATGGGCACACATGCGCATACAACGCACACACAATGGCATGGGCTAATGGTCACAGTCTAATATTTCTTCATTATTTGGATGTCACAGAATGTAAAAAAAAAAAATGGCACTGAGCCTGGTTCAGAGGACTATGCCTTGTTTTTAATTATTCTCACTGTCAACATAGAAATGCCTTACTACACAGCAATAAACATTGGCTGTGGGGCAATTTGCTTAATAATGACATTGAGTACACAAAGCTCTGGGAAGCAGGCAGCAAGCAGCAGGAAAGAGAAGCTAAAAAAAAAAAAAGAGAGAGAGAGAGAGAGGGAGAGGGAGAGAGAGGAAATTTGATGAATCATAAACAAAATACACCCCCTGAGTTGAGCAACTCTCAATGTATGCAGACTAGGCTCTGCACAGATTTCACACCAAAAGGCACACACCACAATTTTAGAGAAGTGGCAAGTTCTAGCACAGTTAAGGAGCAATAGATTGTACAAGTCAACTGTCATCATCGCCTCACTGGTTCCAGAATGTTCTCCCTTTATGCCAGCATTTTATCCTATCTGGTCCTGTTTGCCTTCCAGTTCATAAACTTGACCTGTCACGTCAGTCTTCATCTGGATGTGTCTAACTCCTGGCTTTCAGACCCTAACCCCAACCTTGCCATCCCACCCGGCAACAAATGGCTCACAACTGCCTGTAACTTGCTTCCGGGTGATCCAGTGCCCTCTTCTGGCCTCTTCCGGCACTACATGCACAAGGTTCACATACAGACATGCAGGCACATGCACACATGAATATAAAACAAATGTTTTGTTTTGTTTTTGTTTGCTCATTTTTTTTAGACAGGGTTTCTCTGTGTAATAGTCCTGGAGCTCTCTTTGTAGATCAGTCTGGCCTCGAACTCACAAAGATGTGCCTGCCTCTGCCCTCCCCAGTGCTGGGATTAAAGGCATGTGCCACCACATCCAGCTAAAACCGATTTTTTTTTTTTTTACTTTAAATGATATACAGCAGGCAAGAGTGTGATGGTGGAGAAGAGGTCAGCCTTGGATAAAGGACAACAATATCTTTCAAATAAGAACAGAAGAGAAAGCAGTGAGGGGGGAGGAAGAAAAGATTTTAAAAATAAGGGATGGACTTAAAAGTCGACAGTCACCCAAGGGGAAGGTACTCTGAGAGCAGAGCACTGAAAGCCATCCATCACACATGGGATGTTTCCACAAATACTAATTTTAGGCAAATGGCTCGTTAGCTGACTTGGCTCGTGGGTGAGCTGGGTTTAGTGAGCTGGCCTATTTTCCAAGGGTGAGCCAGCACGAGCACATGTGTATACCACTTGGCAGGTTCAATCCATGCTGGAGTAGAAGAGAGAGCCTCAAGTGATCCCCAGTTGGAGACAACCTGCTCAGATCCCCTAATTATCTGCTCTGTCTGCCCTCATCAAGCAGTCTTCTCGTTATGCTTTGGCTTCCCCGGTAGAGCTCCCTGCTGGGAGAGAACAGGCTGACCCAGAGTCAGAGCATCCTGGTTCCACTGGCAGTTACTCAGTATGGAAATTAATAAATTGGCACTCTCTTGAGAATTCCATGCACATGTCTGCTCTCCAAAGTCGTTTTAAGGAGCGTCTCAGTGAAGTCATTTTAGGTTGTATTAACAAAATACAGAAACTTACATAAGAGGGTGACTGCATGTCAGAGCCCTCAAGGGAACAGGTTGTTAATGCTAAAACATCAAACTGGAAAGTGTCTCCCTGCTCGCATTTCTGACACCAAAGGATCTTTTTTCCATGACGGACAACCCTCCACTTCTCTGAAGATACCAGCTGCATATGCTGTCATTTAACTCAGACATTAGCTAGCCATGGTTACTGCAGATTCCAAATCCCAAGGCTGGACCTTCACTTTACACGTCCACTGCAGGACGGGGCCCCTAAATAACACACACTTTGGCCAGAAGCTGAATGTAGTGGGTCCCCAAATAATCGATGTTCAGTCTGACTTGAATAAACATCTCTCTTTTCAAGCTCAATAATTTGCAGTAACAGTTCACAGAACACAGGAAACGCTGTCTTTATGTGTCTCCATTTTGCATAAATGATGCAAAGGCCCTATCGGGTGAAGTGATGTGCACAGCAAGTTCTGTAAAGGTCCAGAGTGCAAGAGCTTCTGTTCCCATGGAGTCCAGTGCTCTACCCTCTCAATCTGTCCTTGTGTTCACTAATCTGGAAACTTTCCAATGCTACTGTTTACAGATTTTATGGAAGCTGTAGCTTAGCTCAGGAAATGTCCTCTGAAGGCCCATGTGCTAAAAGCTTGGTGCCCAACCAGTGGCACCAACAGGAGATGCTGGAGCCTTTGGGAAATGGAGCCCAGTAGGAGGAAGCAGGTCATTGAGAGTGTGCCATGAAGGAGATATTGATGCCCTGGTCTTTCTTTTCCTCCTCTTCCTCCTCCTCCTTTCTCTCTCTCTCTCTCTCTCTCTCTCTCTCTCTCTCTCTCTCTCTCTCTCTCTCTTCTCTCTCTCTCCATTCTCCTCCTCTCCCCTCCTTCTCTCTCCTCTCTCCTCTCGTCTCCTTCTCATCTCTCTCTCTCCTCTTCTCTCTCCTCTCTCCCTCTCTCTCTCTCTCTCCCCTGCCCCCCCCAACCTTCTCTGCTTCCCAAGTGTCAGCTAATGAAAGCTGCTCCTCACCTGCCTCTGTCCTTGCTCATATCGCCTGTGAGTCCCGGTACAAATTCCCCCAAAGATAACATGGGGCCCAATTGGGGTGACCCATCCTATCAACTGGCCCACTAGTTCACCATGACCTGGGTTTACCGGTAGAAGGACAGGGCAGCTCTTCTCCCTGAAGTTGAGAACAATTCCCAGAGAAAGGTTTTGAATAGGGCAAATATCCACAGATTACCACAGACAAACAACTGTTGTGTACACAATTCCTGGGGGAGACATGAGTCTATTCACCCTACACAGGAAACAGACCACACCAAAGCCCAACTTGGTGAACTAGTGAGTTTTATTGGGGTTACTTAGAGGTGAAGGGTCACTTAGAATGACAGAAATGACTCAGACAGCTGCATGACCAAAAGTCCATACTAACATGTACAATGGCTCACAAAAGCTATGCCCTGGAGCACATTACACAGCCTGTAGACAGTTCAACAGGTGGGGGTCCTTTTCAGGTAGTATGGTTGAACTGAGCCTCTTCTGGACAACTTGCATGATTTATATCTTCTAGGCAGCTCAGCTTGTGTAATGGTGTCTTTCAGCAGTCCTTAAGGCCTATACATGCCTATATATGCTTGGGGAGAAAGGGAGCTAGTGAATCTGACCAGCTTCAGGGATTTCCTGTAGCCTTTGAGTTGTTTACTTCCTAGGCTTAAGGAGAGTCCCTACAGAATGAAATGTTCCACCTCACTTTTAGAATATCCCTTGTCACCCCACTGTCTTACCCATCCCTCTCCCCATAAGTACAGGGCCTGCATGGATCTGCACCAGGTCCTCTGCATACACGTTGTAGATGATAGCTTTGTGGTATTGTGGGGCTCCTAACAGAGAGAGCAGATGTGTCTCTGACTCTTTGCCTGCTCTTGGGACTCTTTTCCTCCTATTGATTTGCTTTATTCAGCCTGAACATGAGAACTTCAGCCCTATCTTACTGTATCTCATTTTGTCCTGACAGGCTGTCATCTTCTGTAGGTCTTCTCTTTTCTAAAGAGGAAACGAAAGTAGACTAGATCTAGGGGAAAGGGGAGGGGGAGAGGGGAGCTGGGAACAGTGGAAGCAGGGGAAACTGGTAGGGATATATGAGAAAAGAATCTAATTTTGATAAAAATTTTAATTAATTTTTTAAAAGAAGAACAGCTTTGTCTTACTGAGCTTCCCTCCACACTGGAAGGTTTATGTTGGAGGAAGTTGCTATGCAGCACGAACTCCGAATCATTTCAGGATCCAGAACTTGGGGCTGGAGTATATGGCACAATGCCTCTCATGCATCACACCCCGACAGAGTCTAATGCCGCTTCTTATAATCAAACTCAATGATAATCTCACATTAAAATGTGATGCTCATGTAAAATAGGAAGTAAGGTTTATAAATGTTTTCCTCTAAAGGGAAACACCTTTGGATTTTATTGGTTCTGAATTCAAAATAGAACATGAACAGTGGACTGTACCACTGCAGGCTTGCAAAGCTGAGCCCCAGACTATGGAGACAACGGTGCCATCAAGGTCCTTCCTGTAAGAGCCCCCTCATTCCTTACACCTCCAGAAGTAGTACTGAACAGCAACAGCAACATCTTTGGCAAGCTTGCTAAAAGTACAGAATCTTGGGCCTCATCCCAAATATATTGAATCACAATCTATGTTCTTAAGAGATATCAGCTACTCTGTATGCATGCTGAAGTCTCAGATGCATTACTCTAAGTGACAGTCACCTCCCTAAGTTGTCATCAATCACTACATTTGGGTATGGTCACCCATCCTTCTCTCTCTCTCTCTCTCTCTCTCTGTGTGTGTGTGTGTGTGTGTGTGTGTGTGTGTGTGTGTGTGTGTAGGCATTTTTGTGCCACAATGTGTGCATAGAGGTCAAAGGAAAACCTTGGGTGTTGTTCCTGGCCTTCCAGCTTCTTTTGAGATAGGGTTGTCTTAGTGTTCCATTGCTATGAAGAGACACCATGACCACAGCAACTCTTACAAAGGAAAATATTGAATTGGGGCTGCCTTACAGTTTCAGAGGGAAGTTTAGCTCATTGTCATCATAGGGAGAAGCAAGGCCACATGCAGGCAGACATGGTGATGGAGAAGTAGCCAGGAGGTCTTTAGCTGGATCCACAGGCAGTAGGAAAAGAGACACAGGGATTGGCTTGGGCTTTTGAAACCTCAAATCCCCATCCCCAGTGATGCACTTCCTCCAACAAAGCCATGCCTACTCCAACAAGGCCACACTTCCTAATTCCAAGTATTCAAATATATGAGCCTGTGGGTGACATTCTTATTCAAACCACCTCAGGGTCTATTGTTGGTCCACACTGTGTACATCAGACTAGCTAGCCTTCAAGCTTCTGGGAATTTTCTGGTCCCTGTCTCCCAGATCTCTGTAGGATCACTGAGATTACAGCTGAATGAGCTACTGTGTCCAGCTTTATGAGGGTTCTAGAGATTCAAACTCAGGTCTTCATGCCCGTACTCACTGAGCCATCTTCCCAACCTCCAATTTCTGTTCCTTTTAATTGGATTCAAGCATGATATCTACAATAACATTAAAGAAACTGCCTCCCTGGTATGACACGCCAAGTCAGGAGTCCACCAGACCTGGGAGCTGGGCTTCCTGCCTCCTTTACACAGTTCCTTAGATGCCCACTCTTGTCCTCCCACAAGGACTTCAGTGCTGCTACCCACTGGTACCCAGGCCCTGCTTATCATGCCAGCTGCACGTGCCCTTCCCAAATTGCCTTCTGAATCCTGGCTGCAGCCAGAACCCCTCGAAACCACTCCTATCTTTGCAAAAGTAAAAAAAGTGGGGTACAGTACGTGACTGTCTTACTTTTCTGGTTGCTATAACCAAATACGTAACCACCAAAAGGCAATAGAAGTGAAGAAAGGTTTACTTTGGCTCATGGGTCAAGGAATATGGCCCATCATAATGGGACAGCAGGATGGCAGGACGGCAGGACCAGCTCCCATCTGTGGTAGCACGTGGCTGCTTGCTCACATTTCCAGGGACCAAAAGCAGAACAAAGGACAAATGTGGAAATTCATCTGGCTTTCTCCTTTGCCCACTTTAGTCCAGGCTGTGCCTCTTCCCTCCTCAACCAAACCTCTCTGGAAACACCCTCACAGACACTCCCAAAGGTGTGTCCCCTACCTGATTATAAATCCAGTCAAACTGACAATTAAGAGTAACTATCACAACGCCTGAACCCCGTCTGTGGGTGTGGCTCAAGCATTCTTTCTCAGGAGCCCTTTGGTCACCAGGAAAATTATGAGAGAGAAATAAACATTTGGGAAGAAAGCTATAATCTCATTCCATACATCATATGTTGGTGTCTTTCAGCTTCTGCTAGCCCAGCTGAGGTCCAGCTGGGCAGATATACCGGATGTTTTTACATCTGTTTTAAGAAAGTAGCTCTGCGGTCCTGCAAGATGTATCAGTGGATAAAAGCACTTCCTGCCAAGCTTGAGCACCTGAGTGTGATCCGCAGGAACTGTGTGATGAAACTGTGTGACTCCTACAAGTTGTCCTCCAACCTCCACATGCATGCCCTGGAAAGTACATGCATGTATGCCCTTAGAAAGGAAGAAAAAAAGAAAGAAAAAAAAAAGAAAAGAAAGCTGGGCATGGTGGCACACTCCTTTAATCCCAGCACTAAAGGCCAGCCTGGTCTACAAAGGAAGTCCAGGACACCCAAGGCTACACAGAGAAACCCCATCTCAAAACAACAACAAAAAAAAAAGAAAAAAGAAAAAGAAAAGTCTACAGCTACAAACAGCACAGTGGTTTTTGTTTTGTTTTGGTTTGGTTTGGTTTTTTGTTTTTGTTTTTGTTTTTGTTTTGGGAGAAACAATCTACATGATCCTTGAAGACATGGTGCTAAGTGAAATAAGCCAGTCACAAGATGACAGAAACTGATTGTGCTTAGTGAGAACAGTCCGACTCAGGGAGAAGGGACAGAATGCCGGGCTGGAGGGTGGGGGTCGGGGATAAATGGGTGCAGAGTTAGATGATTGGGTGCAGTTTTAGCTTTACAAAACAAAAAATCTCTAGAGAGGACACAGGTGATGATTTCACAGCACTGTGAGCATGCCTGAGGCCGTTGCACTGGACACCTAAGTGTGTTGAAGCAGAAAGTGTGTGTGTGTGTGTGTGTGTGTGTGTGTGTGTGTTTCACCACATGAACTTATGAACCACTCCTGGTCAGGGAGAAGCAGCAGCAGCAGATGAGAAGACACTGTGAGCCCTGCACACCAGAAAGGAGTGACTTATCTCCCATTCACAGAAAACACTTTATTCATAGACATGGCCGAGTGACTGAAGACTGAAGAATTTTGAGAAACAGATGTGAATGGAGGTGGGGGATATAAACTACAGATAATTACCCCTCACAGGAATGTAGCGTGTTTTCAAAACATTGCCACCACTGACCTAACCCACTGTCATGACAAGGCTGGGGGCAGTGAGGTAAAGGTCAAGGGTCAAGGGTCAGAGTCCAGGGCTACAAAGAGAGCCTTGGCCAAGGGAGGCCTAGAACTGGGAGGGAAGCTTCCAGAGGTGAAGCTGCCTTGCCCGAAATTCCAGTCACCAAGGAGCAGGGTGGGGTCTTGATCTCACTCTCTTATCTCCCAGTGCTGATTCCCTAGCCAAAGATGACTTAAAACTGAATGAAACTGGAAAGGCCAAAAATAATTCCTTCTTGCATTGAAGATCCCTGTTGCATATGAGCATACAAATGTGTATAATTTGAGGGTGTATTTTAAACTTGACAGCATCCTCCACCCCCACTCCTGAAGAGGAAAGTGGGTAAGAACAAAAATGTGGGGTGAGAAGTCATCTGACTCACCCATGAGGTGGTGGAGAAGAATCTGTAAGCAAACACCCTGCATTTATTTCCAGCACACATCTCACTCTGCTAGCCTTGGCAGCTAGCCCACCCGTGTGATGCAGGGGCCTCCTTTGGAGACGTGGCCAGAGTCCTATTTTAGGAGGACAGAAGGAGACTAAATCGTGTGCCTGTTAAGCTAGAATTAAAGAAAGAGAGAGACAAAGACAGAGAGAGACAGAGACAGAAAGATAGAGACAGAGAGGAGAGGAAGAGACAGAGAAACAGAGAGAAACAGAGACAGAGAGGAGAGAAAGAGACAGAGAGAGACAGAAAAATAGAGAGACAGAAAGTCAGAGGGAGAGAAAGAAAGTCGGAGAGGGAAGGGAGGCGAGGGAGGAAGGATATATGATACTGGACACCACAATGTGCTAGCACTTGACCATTTGGCTGCTTGTCTAACCCAGGGAAGCCTTAATATAGTCCCTTTGTCCTGTCCATTCTGGGAACAGCCAGCAAAATTGCCTGCAAGAAAAAGCACGTGGTCTCCGAGGTGAGCCAGGGACAGCCTCTGAGGTGCCAAGGCTTTTTCTGAGCAGGCACTGATGGACAGGTCTGTGTGTGCTAGAGAAACCCGTTCCCCCGGCTCATTGCAGAATTCAGCCTCAAGGGAAGTGAGCTAATGACTAGGGTGGTTCACCTTCGGCCTAGATGCATCATAAAATCAACTTCTAAAGCCTGGCTCTGAATACTTTTGCTCACATAGGTGCAGTTCTCTGGAGCTCTGGAGCCTTTTTTTTTTTTTTTTTTTTTTAAGTGGGGAGAGCAGATTCTTACTTTCTCTGGCCTAGAACCAGGGCCAGTATCCTGAGCCTGACAGCTGATCCAGGCTGTGGTCAAATCTGCTGACAGCAGCCTCAGTCCGCTTGTGGTGTGTGCCCCACATCTGGGACTTGTGATTCACCATCCAGTCTCTCCCCTAAACCCACTTTTTCATGCAGGCCTGAGCACGCAGGCCCCACAGAGCCCAGGATCCAGCGCCTAGACTTGTCTCTCCACCCCAGCACCCACTAGGGTTCGTCCTTATCTCTAAACAGCCTTCCCTGCCCACTTCGGCTCAGACTGATTCACCAGCTCCAGGTCTCGGGGAAACCCTTCTCGTTCCCAGCCTGAGCTACAGTGAGAGATTCCTGACTGGGTTCTGTGTCTTCTAGATGCTGGCCAGAGTAATCCCACCCTCCCGCCCCTCATCCCTACTCCACTCTCCTCTCTCCCAGCTTGTCCAGAAGACCCACTACAGTGAACCACACAGAGCACCTGTTCTAGCCAGTTCTGTTTACCTGGACTTCCTGATTCTGTTCTCACCTCCCTAGCTCTTAATCCCAGTTGTCACAGCTACTTGTGGCCCATTTGTGACTCTTAGACTTCCCCTTTTAGACCACAGTCTTCTCACATGTTTTTGAGTCAATTTGTTTCGGCAAAAGATTTTCCCAGTTGGTCTCGCGTGAGGATTCTGTAAGTCACCCAGCCTCTGGGTGTCCCTTGTAGGTAGCTTCCAGTGTCCCTGACTCTGTGTCCCTAGCCCTGTCCTGGTTCCCTTGCCGCTGGCTCCACATGGGCCTTGATCTCCAGAGGCCCTCCCTCACTTGAGGCGGCTACATCCAAAGCTCAGCTCTTGAGTCCTGTTAGCCTTGCCTAGTTATCCCAAGCTGTCTTTCCTCCCTCTACTCCTGGCCTTAAAGGGCCCTGAACAAGCAATTTCATTTCTTGTGCATGTTTCCTCATCTCTGAAGTCAGGGTGTTAGTAGTCCGCACCTGGATGCATGATTGTGAGGGTTGGATGCATTAATTAATGGAAGAATGGCATGTTTTTGTTTGTTTGGTTGGTTGGTTTTGGTTTTTTCAAGACGGGGTTTCTCTGTGTGGCCTTGGCTGTCCTAGACTCGCTTTGTAGACCAGGCTGGTCTCGAACTCACAATGATCCGCCTGCCTCTGCCTCCAGAGTGCTGGGATTACAGGCATGCGCCACCGTGCCCGGCCCTAGAATGGCATGTTTTACATAATGTATGCAGGAACACTACAAGCTCCCATAGCTCAGGCATTTACTTCATCAGGCTTTATTCTAAATGTCCTACATCTGATTGTTTTTTTCCTAAGCAAGTAAAATGAAGACAGATGAACCATTCCATAATTCTTAAAAATTGTTTTTGTGCCAGGCGTGGTGGCCCATGCCTGGAGCTAGTGAATCGGGCTGAGCAGGGGAGACAGAAACAGGCGGATATGTGAGCTTGAGGCCAACCTGGTGGGAGGGTGGGGACTGCGAGATGAACACTTGGAGGAGACATCAGAGGAAGAAGAGAAGGCTGCTGCTGCCTTTGCTGTTACAGGCTGAATATCCTGGAGACGAAGATTGGTATTGCCCCAAGAAACCTGACCACCCTAAACAGCAGGAAGGAGCCAAAGAGAACTACGCCCCTTCTCCCACTAACCTTCTTTCTCTCCTACCTGGTGTTGGAAGGGATTGGGGTGGAGAAGGAAGAAAGAGACATAAGAACCCAAAATAAAAATAGATTTTTAAAAGTACACCTGCAGACTACCCAGAACCTCTCAAATGGACGTACACCTGTCATAGTACGTCATGATATAGGCAGGACCTATTAAATCATAAACAGTTTCCCTGTCACTACACAGTAGAGTCTTTGATTGCATGTGTCTATTTATATTTTCTGTGCTTGGTTCTGTGTCTGTGCACGCGGATGTGTGGTGTGTGTGCACAGGTGGAAGTTCAAGGACAACTTCAAGTGTCCTTCCTCAGGAGCTTCCCTCCTTGGTTTGTTGTCATTATTTGGAGAGAGTCTCTTACTTGTCTTCGGGCTTCCCAATCAGGCCAGCGAATCCCAGAGATCTCCCTGACTCTCCCCGCCCCGCCCCCAGTACTGGATGCATGACACTGTACCTGGCTTCTGTATGTGGACTCTGGGCCTTGAACTCAGATCCTTGTGCTTGTCTGATCCATCTCTGCAGCACCATCTCAGTGACTGCAAAGGAAACCCCTTAGCAGCGGTTCTCAACTTTCCTGACGCTAGGGACCTTTAATACAGTTCCTTATGCTATGGTGACCCCCTCCCCCAACCATACAACTATTTGGTTGCTACTTCACAACTGTAATTTCGCTACTGTTATGAACCGTAATGTAAATATTTGATATGGAGGATATCTGCTATGTGACCCCTGAGACATTTTAGAGAACCACGGCTTTTAGTTAAATTCCCATAACTGAACTGACTGGTGGATCTTGGTGGCTTTTCACCATCGGGTAGGAGTCTCTAGTAAGCGTCTCGGCACCAAGGGTGTATTTAACAGTATTTCTTAGGCCAGTTCTCAGCCGTAGGTTTAGTAGGCCAAAGAAACAAAATAAGGCTTTCCAGGCTTCCGTTGCTTTATCCTCCCCTGGGATGAAGATAGTAAAGAGTATCTCTAGGAAACCTAAACACTCCTCAGGAAAGCAGGAAAAAGAAACAAACGTGCAGTTTCATCAGGCGCCCTCATGGAATCGTTGATTCGCTGCCAACCCAACTGCTCTTATTCTTTAGGCCGTTTTTGAAGATAGTCAGGACACAGTATTTCAGAAACATTGTTTATACCGTCTCATCCGTCCTCACAACCATACTCAGAAAGAGATACTGTCAACCCCGTTTCATAAGGGAGGATGCAGGAGCACGGAGAGATGAAGCCAAGATCCCGGAAAAGCAGAGACGCGCAAGCCTGTGCTCTTTCTGCTCTGCACGGTGCTTCATGCCTCCTGTCTCGGCATCTGCACATGCGCACACCATCAGGCAGTGGAAAAACTCCTTCTCCTGCTGGGTGGAAGGATTGCTGGAGAGGCAGCCTAGGAGGAAGGTCCGGCTTTGGCGCTTCTCTAAAGAAAGCTGATGGCTCTCGGCTGTCAGCCCACAAACCATTTCTCTTCGCTCGCTTTCTAGTGAGAAACATAGTAAAGATCATTTTGTTTCATGTATACACAGAGAGGGCAAAAAGTCCATGTGGGCTGGGGAGAAGGCTTAATTGGTAAAAGTGCTTGTTATCCAAGTATGAGGGCCTGAGTTCTAATCCCAGGACCCCACATAAAGCTGAGTGGGATTGCATGGGACTGTAATCCCAGCATTCCTAAAGTGAGAAGGGAAGTAGAGTCAGGAAAATCCCCAAAAGCTCACAACAGCTAATCTGGCACACACAGAAGCAAAACAATAAGAAGCCCTGTCGCAAACAAAGTGGAAGGTCGGGCGGTCGTGGCGTACACCTTTAATCCCAGCACTCGGGAGGCAGAGGCAGGAGGATCTCTGTGAGTTTGAGGCCAGCCTGGTCTACAAAGTGAGTCCGGAACAGCCAAGACTACATAGAGAAACCCTGTCTGGAAAATATGAAAAAGTAGGACCTACCACCTACCAAAGACAGATTGATCAATGTGCTTTGAGACTAATTATCTTTCAGATCATTACTCATCCTGAGCTAATATCCAACCTACCAATGGAATGACCTGTCCTTATGCTTTAAAAAAAAAAAAAAAAAAAACAAATGTGCTATTTTGTATTAGAAGTATTCTGTCATAAAATAATTTGATCTGCCTAACTTTACCAAAGTTGTGTACATTTTAAGCCCTCAATTGCTTTAAGTCAATCATTATTCATATGAGCCTTTTTATATATGCAAAGGGACTTGTATTCAATCCCTTGCATGTTTTAAAACACTGCCTTCCAAGCCAGGCATGGTGGCCCACCCCTGTAATACCAGCACTTAGGGAAGCAGAGGCAGGAGGATCACTATGAGTTCGAAGCCAGCCTGGTCTACAAATCAATCAAGTCTAGGACAGAACAGGTTACATAGAGAAACCTTGCCTTGAAAAACAAACAAAAATTTAAAATACTGCCTCCCAAAACACACTGAATTTGTAAAATCCCAGATGTTGCCCAACTGTGCCTCTGGGTACAGACATCTGGAATTTCTTAGTGGCCAAGAGCAGGGAGGAACTGAGGCAGACACTGCATGAGTTTTGGAAAGAGAGGGGCTGGCATCTGCGCAGACTCAAGCCACTAGATTCAGCTGGCTAAGTGTCTTGATTACAAGCACTGCTTGGCATAGCAGGTCAGCTGTACTCTGCTGAGTTCCGCTGTGCATGAGAGTAGGCATATAGCTTGTTTGTATGGCATCTTTAAGATGCAACTGACAGACACTTGATGGTTAAAAGCAGAGGAGAAATTTCTAATCCGTAGCTGAAATTTCTAATTATAATTGAATCCAAATGCGTAGATTGTGTCACCCAAAACTTGTCCTAATTTCTTTGCCCTGAATCTTCTCTCCATAGTGGTGATAGTGGCCAACAGCTTCAGTTTACTTTCCACAGAAACGCACATAAATACAAGAACCTATTTCCCAATTGTCCCATGAAAAATCTTAGTGCTACTGGAGCCAGTATCTTGGGCCCAGAAATAAATAAAAGATAAACAAACAAACAAATGAATAAATCTTGCTTCAGATTCAGTGTGTAGTGAGAATATTGATTTCTTTAAAGACCCAGTTATGTGAATATATTTTTGTTTTAATCCCATGTGTGGGATATGGGGCTGTTTCAGTTTGTCCACAGCCATTAACTACGATGCCTTGTGCACTAGCAGGAACGAGATTTTTGCCAGCTGCAGATAGTTTAATTCTGGGGACTCTAGAGAGGAAATAAATACCAGAGAGGGATTAGGGGAGGGGGAAGGTACTCCCTAGAAGAAGGCTGCTGCTCCTGGTTGCTGTTGTTGAGGTTTGACAAGAAGTTGGAGGTTTCCTGACAACAAGGAATGGACTTGACCCAAGGAACTAGACGATTCTAATCAGCAGAAGGTAGTCTAAGGAGACCTGTGCCCTGTTTCCCCTCTAAATTTCTGTCTTTCCTACCTGGTGTTGGGGTGTTGGAAGGGACTGGGGTGATAGGGAGAAGGGTGGTAGGCATAAGAACCCAGTACAGTGTTGTAAACAAACATGCCTACAGCAGAGGAATGTAGATAAGGCTATTAGGACATCCATTTGAACAGGACAAGAAACACGGTTCTGAGAAGAATTCTGACTGGAAGCTGTAAAGAGGAAACCAGCAGTGAGACATGCTTCCCATGACAATGGAAAAACCTTTCAAGGAGGCTCTTAAGAAGTGCCAGGCAGTGGTGGCACATGCCGTTAATCTCACTACTTGGGAGACAGAGGCAAGTGGATCTCTGTGGGTTTGAGGCCAGTCTATTTTGCACAGTGAGATCCAGGGCAGCCAGGGCTACATAGAGAAACCGTGTATGAGGGCGGGGGGTGAAGGGGTGGGTGGAGTGTATAAGAAACACGTAGACTATAAGAACATACAGCACGCACAGCTTTTGTCCCAGGTTATTTCTCCATTTAACACGTGCATTTACAGAAGACACATAAAAGTCCTTTATGGAAACGTACAGAAAGAAATAACAAAAGGCATTAAGAGAGCTCATATCTCGACCCACCCCATGGGAGAGAGCCAACCTCTGACTCTAGCAACGATACACTTGCAGACAAGAGCCTAGCACAGCTGTCCTCTGAAAGGCCCCACCCAACAGCGGATGGAAACAGATGCTGAGATTCCCAGCCAAATACTGGGTGAAGCGTATGGAGTCTTGTGGAAAAGTCAGGAGAAGGATAAAAGGACCTGGAAGGAACAGGCGCTCCACAAGAAGATCAACAGAGCCAACTAACCAGGGTCCAGAGGGGCTAGCAAAGACTGAAGTACCAACCAAGGACCATGCATGGACTGGACCTAGGCACCCTACACAGATGTAGCTGATGGGGGTCCCCTAGTAAGGGGAGCAGGGACTCTCTTGCCTGCTATTTGATCACTTTCCCCTGGAGGAGCTGCCTTGCCAGGCCACAGGGGAAGAGGATGTGTTCAGTCCTGATGCAGCTTGATGTGCAGGGGTCGGTTGGGGGGGGCTCCCCTTTTCTGTGGAGTAGGAGAGCAGTGATAAGAGGAAGAGGGAGGGAGGGAGGGACCAGGAGGAGAGGAGGGAGGGACTAGAATCTATGATTGGGATATAAAGTGAATAAATAAATAAATTTTAAAAAATAAAACACAGGGAACAAAAAGAGAACTCATATCTCAAAATCCCTAAGGTTTTTAAGATCAGATATCAGGAATAAATTTTATATCATTACTGCCAATAAGCCTGTAAGTGGTTGTATGTTTAAAAAAAGAAAAGAAAGGAAGGAAGGAACGAACAAACGAACAAGCGAACAAAGGCAGGCAGGCAGGTAAAAAATATCTAATACATGGAGGTTCTCACCAAAGGTTCTTTGTCCAGAACCTTCATACAAATAGGGTATTGGAGCTTGCAGAAAGAATCTGTTTCTAATTGGCTGGTGTCTGAGCTATAGGCAGTTCATTGGTCAGCCTTGGTTGCTAGAGTAAGTTTTTAAGGAGTCTGACTCCACCTTACACCTGTGCTATTAGACTGTGCTTGTAGCTGCTCTGTTTTTCATTCTGGGGACTGTGACAGACCTTGGTCCCCATTTGTGCCCTGCTGGCCATGCTGTGTAAATGCGAGATGGGTTAGCATAGCGGTGACTTGCCTTCCCAGCTCTCTGCTTGCTTTATCCCTCTTTTGGGGAGTCCACCTCTTTAGGATCACCTCACAGTTGTCCCAAATAAGCCTGCATGTGGAACATCTTCAGCTTGGCCTCCAAATCTTCTCCTTTCTCTATTGGGAGCAGCTTGGTCAGTGTAGATGCACCCACAGCTCCTTTCCCCCTGGGTTTTCCTTTGGGGTTTTAGCAAGAAGAAGAACCAAGGGAGATGGAGGGAGGGAAAAGAATGAGATAGAGTAGGTTCCTTTCCCTCAGCCCCCTTTGCAAAACCCAACATAAATTTGCTGTGCTTCAGTCAATAGCTAGGTCCAGCCAGCCTAAAATTCTGCCCGCGCAATGTCTCAAACTTTCAATCTCCCCCCCCCATGCCCCACTCTCTCTCTTCTTCCCTCACTCCTGCTCCCACTCTGTCTGTCTTAGCTCTGCGATCTTAATTGGTACCATTGCCCTACCATGAATAAGTCACCTCAGCCTAAAACTGTATTATCTATTGTCATTTTCCCTATACCTTCCCATAACCCTACATACGGGAAGCTTATTTGAAAACCCACTTTGAAACTACAATGCCATCAATTTCCAGGATTTGATTGTTGCGGCAAACTTGCCCTGCCCCTCCCTAAATCAAAGCCATGCTTCTCACTGGACAGCCCGAGTCACATGCCTGCCCTTGAACTAGATCTGAAATCAGCTCCTTCTAAATCACAGGTATTGAGAAAGGGGAGGAACAGAGAGAGGCAATCTATGATTTCTATATTTAGCAAAGTAGGTAGGAAGGCATTCTTATCATCAATATTAGTCTATACCCATTCTTAGCACCAGGACTTAGGTATAAATAAGGACAGCTTCAGAGAATAACTGCACGCTGAAACAGCATTCAGCCTGCCTTCCATCCATGTCTGTTCAAATCAATTCTTCCTAAAGATCTGACCACTCATTTTCTGAGCTCCAGGCCTGTTGTCAACTCCCTTCTGAAGCAAATTGAAATTTCTATCATCGATTCACTTTGAAATGCCATAAGCCAGCACAGCCTTTGTCTGGCTGAGCAATAAAGCAAACCCGCTTGGCAGCTCAAACGAGCAGGCCCTGACAGAAGGGCAGGAGACACACCGCTGAACATTGCCAGGAAGAGACCATTTGGAAGCTGCCAGTGGCAGGAATGACAAGGCCAAAATCATAACCACTTACAAAAAGAAAGAAAGAAACAGACATGAGTTGCAAGATGAAGAACATAAAATAGGACAGTAGCAATCTCCTCTCAGGGCTGTAGAAGAACATGTGGCCTGCGGGTACATAAAAACTTCCCTCTTAGCGCAGACTTCTTTTCACATGGCTACTGTGATGGCTACTCTCGGTTAACTAGAATGAACCCAAATGGCTGGATATACCTGTAAGGGATTTTTTTTCCTTAATTAAAGCACTTGAAGTAGGAAGGTCCACCTCTAATCCTGATCTTTGAGGTAGGAAGATCCAGCTTTAATCTAGACCACACATTCTGCTTGCAGCCTATACAGAGGACACGGAAGAAGGAAGCCACCTCTCCCTTGCAAGTCCACTCTTCGCTGGCATTAGAGCCAACTTCTTCAGGATTCTGGCAGATACTAAACACCAGCTGAGACATTCAGTCTTGTGGGCTGAACAACTACTGGGTTCTTGGACCTTCCATTGGTAGACAGGTACTGCTTGGACTGGCTGGATCACAGCCTGTAAGCCATTCTTTTTTTTTTTTTTTTGGTTTTGGTCTTTCGAGATAGGGTCTCCCTGTGTGGCCTTGGCTCTCCTGGACTCACTTTGTAGACCAGGCTGGCCTCGAACTCACAGTGATCCGCCTGCCTCTGCCTCCCGAGTGCTGGGATTAAAGGCATGTGAATAAGTCACACACACACACACACACACACACACACACAGGGGGGGGGGGGAGAGAGAGAGAGAGAACTCTGCTGGATAAGGTTGAAGGCTAACATCTCTGGATAGCCATTTGCTCACAATCTATTATTATGGGCTCCCTTTTATCAGCAGGGTTCTCACTCCATCTGATCTGGTAACCCCAGATCTTGTAAGGAGCATCACATAGCCCTTGGGGAAGATCACGGACCAGACCCTTTTCTCATAAGAAAACTGGTTTAGCAACCCACGCCCTATGCTAAGGAGCTCCTAGCTTCCAGAAAAATGACCTTTAATCTTACCTAGAAATTATTCCATCACCCATAGGATAATTAAGTACTGTGTTTTCCTTCTTGTGATAGGCCCCCATGCTACTGCATGTAAATGAGGTCCTCTACCATTATATGTAGATTAGTTATCCTAGCACCCTTAGCCCTAGTGAATCAGACACGTTCAACCACAAAGGCTTATGAATAAAAGCTGGCTGGCATTCTCATTCTCTCTGGTGTTTACCATTCCCCTACCATGACTGTCTGAGACTCCATTTATTCTGGGGAAGAATCACCTCTGAATGCCCAGGGTGTGACTGCCAGTCAATGCAGTCAAGACGGCAATGGTGGAGCTGTTCCATCACCACCAGCTCGGTGCTAACCACCCTAACCAGCGGTGAAGAGCCCCTGGGCCTGCATCTCACTGGACCTGGCTCCAGTCTGGGCTGGTTTTGGGCTTCTGCCCGCTTCCTCCACTGCTTCCTCTGCCGTGCTTAGCATGGCACCAAAGGCTGTAAAACTTTTGGTATCAACACGGACTTGTGGAGCTCCTAAGTCTCCACTGCCATCTGACACTAGCAATCTCATTGGAAACTCATTTTCCACCTCCCCTGGTAAGACTGGGAACTGGCCTAGAGTCCAGGCCTTGGGACTCACCCTAATCACTCTAAGCTGCCCCCAGGGAGAAACAGGACCTGGGGACCTTTGATTTCAAGGTCCGTCCATTCTCATTTGTAAGTAAGCAGCGCCTGGACTGACTCACTGGACATAGAATTCAGACCATCCACCAGATGCTGAAACACAGACACACAGACACACACACACACACACACACACACACACACACACACACAAAACTGTACATTTATATGTGTGTGTATATATACATATATGTATATGTATATATTTGCTCTATTCCTCTAGAAAACCCTGACCAATACAGCTACCCCAATAGCAAGTGACCATATACAGTAGCGATGAGTCTCTGTAGGAAAAGCCATGGACCTCCACTCCAGGAGCCTCAGTATTTTAGAATTTATTTGTTTGTTAGCCAGTAGTTCAGATTTTAGTTGCCTCATCCTCCAACCCCATTGTACCTTTTTAACAGAAAAATTGACATCTGGTGGCACACTTGAAGCACTTGACTTTTCTGGGCCACACCTCTGGTGCTTTTTGGTGGTAGCTCAGGAACGTATTTCCACCAGGACGAGCCTCCTGAGCCAAGTTGTTTGCCTCTCCTCAGTTCCCACACCATTATCATCATCTTCTTCTCCTCCTCCTCCTTCTTCTTCTTCTTTTTTTTTTTTTTTTTTTTTTTTTTTAGATAGGGTTTCTCTGTGTAGCCTTGGCTGTCCTGGACTCATTCTGTAGACCAGGCTGGCCTCGAACCCACAGCGATCCGCCTGCCTCTGCCTCCCGAGTGCTGGGATCAAAGGTGTGCGCCACCACGCAGGGCCTCCCTCACCGCTATCTTTACCTGTGAAAACACTTGGATGTCAGCTTTTGCAGAAAAAGACTTCTCTAAAAGACTTCTTCTCTCTGGAGTCCAGGAAATAGCAAACTAGAAGAACTCTAAGGATTGTTGCGACAACTGGGGCCCGGCCATGGATACAGCGGAAGATGGTGTGCATTCAAAGTAAATAAACTCAGTTCAGGTCCCAGCATGTAGCATTGATCAGATCACATCTTATGAATTTCAGTATTATTAGTATCGCAGTGTAAGTTTTTCTAAACACTAATGATACACTAAGCATTTAAAAAGGTTTAAATGAGGGTTGGTAAGATGGCTCAGCAGGTACAGTGCTTGTTAAGCGAGCCTGAGGACCCCAGTTCAGTCTTTGGAACCCAAATAAAAGTAGGAGTGAGCTGACTCGGTAGAATTGCCTCTGCCCTCCATACATACATTATGGCATATGCATGCCACCCAATACACAAATAACACATCATATATACACGGCAAGAAACTTAAATTAAAAATGAGTTCTTCAAGATGAAGCAGATCTGATTTCTTTTTCTTTCCCCCCCTCCCCCTTTTTTCTTTTTGCAGATCTGATTTCTAAGTCCAGGGACATTCCGACTTTGTTATGGTTACGGTTATTCACCATGTAGGCTACCTTCTAAGCAAATAGTGAAAACAACTCCCTGCTGAACTTGCAACTATTAAAAGCCATTTAAAAATTTCAAATTCTCCCAAGCCATTTTGCCCTGACTCAATCAATAAGTATTCATTTCTTAACTCATTCTTAGCTGCAGCATATTCTCAGATCAAGAACTGTTACTTCAATGTGTTTTCTTTTCTAGTCCCAAATAAGAACTTATAAAAATATCTGACCATAGCCGGGCAGTGGTGGCGCACGCCTGTAATCCCAGCATTAGGGGAGGCAGAGGCTGGTGGATCTCTGTGAGTTCAAGGCCAGCCTGGTCTACAAAGCAAGTCCAAGACAGTCAGGGCTACAGGGAGAAACCCTGTCTCTGAAAAACGAACCAACCAAAAAGAATTCTGAGCAAGTTTTAAAGCATTGCAAATGGGTTTAGGACCAAAAAGTACACATACTTTTTCTGAGCACCTTTCCTTAACAAAACTCTTCCTGACATTGGAATTTTTACTTACTGGTGAAGACGTCAACCTTTGGAAGAAATCTTTGTGAACAGAAGCTTGGTTAAAGTAAAGAAGTCTAACCTTCCCTAGCCTTCTTATCTGCGCGCCTTAATATCTGCGCACGCGCATGCACACACACACACACACACAATTGTGAATGATGACACTGTCCTTTCTCGGGCATCAGTCAGTCTACTGGCAGCACAGAGTCCCTCCCTCTGATCTGCCCTCCTTCTAATCTCTTTCCCAGGAGGGATTTTTTTTTTCATTGGTTTGATTTAGGACTTGGTGAAAAGATATTTTTTATCTTAATTTCATACCAGAAAAAAAATGAAGTCACAAAAATGTACTAAAAAGGATACTCGTCTTTAACAAGACCTTAAGAGCCCGACCCAACTCCTGTTGCCAAACTCAATGAAGAATTGTTTGGAGTGAAAACAGAACATCGCTCTGGGACTGAGCCAACCAGAAGGGCAGATACACTATGACAGCTCTGCCTTGTATAACCTCGCTGCCCTTGAAATGGACTCTGGAGAGAGCCTGGAAGCCAGCCTTGACCGTGAGGGGAGGAGTGTACTGCCCCCTCACAGGAGCGCTTAAAGTCTCCCCGTCTGAGCCAACTAGCAGAAAGGTCACTCCAAAATATTTAGACACTTCTGTTTATTTATGTGTTTGTGTCTCTGTGTGTGCATGCACACATACATGCCCCTGAAAGACAGAAGAAGGTGTTAGAGCCCCTGGAGCTGGGATGGGCATGCAGAAGCTAGCAACACAGGTGCAGAAAACAGAACTCTGGTCCTCTGCAAGAGCAGAAAAGGCTCCTAATTGCTGAGCAGTTTCTCCAGACTCGGATTCCTCCAAATTAATACAAAGCTAAAATTGTCACTTCAAAAAGCAGTGGGCTTTGAATGTGGTACATGCTTGCCCAGCAGGTACAAGGCCCTGGATTTGACCCCCAATGCCACATAAAAATGTAGCTAATAAAATTAAAGGCTTTCCCACTTCTCTTTTCTGAAGTTGTAATGGAAATAATAAAGGCACAAAAAGAAACAAATAGTGATTCTAGAACAACCAGGAAGAAAGTTGTCACTGTTACTTCCACCAGGTGAGAATAAGACCACTACCACCATTTTTTGGTCAATTTTTAAATAAGCTTTATTAAACACCGGCCAGGGCAGTGGACACTGGCCAGGTCTATACCCAGGATCCCTCAGAGTATGACTCCAAATTACACTAGTGGTGTATAAAGGCAAAATGTAGAAGGCTATGCTCACCCAATCAGGGGCAAGCATACATCCTCATGTACTTCCTGCTTACAGACCTCCTGATCAAACACATCCTATGCACTTGGCACAACCGAGCTTGTTCACAGAAGCAAAAACCTGTGGCTGATTATCTTCCGCTATCTGTCCTTGGAGACCTTGTTGTTTATTGGTCTCTTAAGCACAGTATTTAAAGCATGACATTAGCCACCACATGAAAGGCCGATGGATTTTTCTAGAAGACATGAAGTGCATAGGTAAATATAACTCAATACACTTAAAAGCAGGTCATGGAGTCAACTAGTAAAAAGTAAACTGATGCTGGACTGAGCCCCTAATGCAGGCACCCTAGGGACTTGCTTAGTGAAGTACATATGTCTGAGACGATAACCATTTTGCCAGGTGTGGTGGCGCACACCTCTAATCCCAGCACTGGAGAGGCACAGGCAGACAGATCTCTGTGAGTTCAAGGTCTCTTTAGTCTACAACAGAAGTTCTAGGACAGCCAGGGCTGTCCTACAGAGACGCCCTGTCTTGAACAAACAAACAACAACAATAAAAGAAGCCATTTTGTTCACTTGTGTTTTGAGGCAGGGTCTCACTCTTCGTCATAGAATTGCCTGCAACTCTGTATATAGCTCAAATTTGCTTCATATTTATAGCAATTGTACAGCCTGGGCTTCCTCGGTGCTGGAATTACAGGCATGAGCTGCCACGCCTGGCATTATTTCCCCTTATTTAAATCTCCAATCAAAAACTATAGATAACCAGCCCTAGCAAACAAAAGCTGTCCAGGCTCCTCAGTGATTGGTTTGTGACACAGGGCCTGATGTATTCTACAGAGATTGGCCTGGCACTTGCTATGTAAACCAGGATAACCTTGAACTACACAGGCTCTTCCTGCCTTCACCCACTCTCCCTACCCCCAGTGCTCTGATCACAATGTAACACTATGGCTCCATTGTATGTTGTGTGGGAGTTGACACTGGAGGCTTCAGGCATGTTAGGCGAGCACTCTACCTACAGAGCTCCAGCCCCACACCTTTTCAATGATTTTTAAGAGTATAAAATGGGCTGGGAACAGTGGCGCACACCTTTAATCCCAGCGTTCATGAGGCAGAAGCAGAGGCAGGTGAATCTCTGTGAGTTCAAGGCCAGCCTGATCAACAAAGTGAGTCCGGGACAGCCAGGGCCACACAGAGAAACCCTGTCTTGAAAAAACAAACAAGCAAAACAGAGTACCAAATGGTCTTGAGTTTTAAAGTCATAACATGAGGGGTGCACGTTGTTTTCACTCCCATGTGTGGTTTGGTTGGGGGTAAAAGGAGAGAGATGGGAAGGTGAGAGCATTGGGTGCACCCCAGCTGCAACGCAACAGGAAGAAGGGTGCTGCATAACAGTAGTGATGCCCTTTAACTCTACCTGCTCCTTTTGGTAAATGTCTTCACACTGTTTTATGAGTCTAAAGTCCTGAGGGGTCGTGGGCCTCTAAGATCACTGGGGAAGATAGAGGCAACAGTTGAAGCTGGCTTGGGAGAAGAGGGAAGGGCTCCTATACAACCCGTTCACACAGGGAGACACCAGGCTGCCTCTGTACGAATTAGAAAAAAAATTAATAAAAAGAAATGATCTGCTATCAGTTTCCAACTCTCTACCCTTGGGCAAAATGCAAATCCCCTACTGTAGAAGGGGCTCCCCCCCCCCCCTGCCACTGTGCCTAGGATAATTACATATAAGGCTCTGGCCTGGCTGCAAAGGTGAGAAAGTGATGACAGACAGAAAGTGTGTCGAGACACAGGCCAAGCTTGCTGAGAAGTCTTCAGAGTCTCACAGATGACAGAATTTAAGCAGCTGGTCCTCTAGTCAGCAAGAGCTAAAGGTATTAGCCAGTGCTGGACGCTTATGGAAAAGAAAAGGACAATATACCTTTTCTCTCAGACTATCATAACTTTCCTTTTCTTTTAGGAATGGGCTCTTATTTTTAATATGGAAAATAAAATTTTACCTCATCAGTGATAAGGTTGGGCCTGCAGTAAATTGATAATGGTTTATTGATTCTGAGAACATACTAATTATTCTACTCAAACTCTCAGTAAAAGCTTTGGCTTCAGTTATGGAAGTAGTTTCTTTGAGGAATGCTAAGCTTAACTCCTTTCCCTATCTCAGTTCTGATAATGTGATTTGAAGTGTTCAAAAAGACACCCGTGTGCAGTTATGGCCCTCAGGAAAAGGCCCTATGGAAAAACAGCAAACAGCTCTAATGACTAAGATATCTCATTTTCCTACATAATTGCCCACCCTGCTTTTTTTGCAGTGGGTGAGAGAACACACCTGCTCCCAGTCTACTGTGTCCTTCAGTGAGCATTCACATGCCACCTACCCTAACGTAGTCCCAGAGTCATCAGAAACAGAGCTAGAGATCTGCGAGGCAAGCACTGCCCTTCCTCTAACATCTCCCCTCTCCAGCAAAGCAAGAGCACACGTGCTGCTGAAAGGAGGTGGTTGTGTCTGTTTCAATGCCCTGTCGTTCCTGACTGCAGAGGACAGGCACCACGGAGCTTGCCCAGGGCCCCAGGGCCTTTTCCACTGTCACATTTCCTAGTGTTTGTGGAAGAACTCCTCTAGGGCTTCCTGGAAGATGCAGGAGGGAAGTAGATGTGCAGGTAGCAGCTGAAATCTACTTCCAAAAATCCCCCTGTCTGTCCGTCTGTACATCACCAGTGAGTTTCTGGCAGCATCAACCTCCTCTGAATGTAGGCCTTCCCTGAACTCACACTGTAGTCACCTAAGCAAGCCATTAGCGTTATTACCAGCTTTAAGAGAGTAAAACTAGACTAGCTGGCAAATATATTTCTATCCGTCAGTAACTCTGGTGTAAAGTATATCCTATTCTTTTTGGTTTACAATCCTTAAAGTCTATTTTAACACATACTTCTGAGTTTCTACCCTATATGAGTCACCAAATACTGCTTAAAAAAAAAAAAAAAAGAGCAAGCAATTTCTCCCTAGATCAGAATCTGCATTTGTCTTGCTTGACCCTCCTCATATCTGCCTCTTAGGTCTAAACTAGGAAAAGCTCAACAGTGGAAACAGGTCTTAAGACTAAGTGTCTCCTTGAAAGGCAACTGCCACAAGAATGGTAAAAGGCCAAGTATGGTGACTGGTGCTTGTAAGCCTAGCACTGGGTGGTACAGACAAGCAAGAGCATCCCAAGGCTTGCCAGTCAGTCAGTCCAGCCTGCTTTGAAGGCCCTAGACCAGTGACAGACCTTTCTTAAAAAGCAAGGTAAGAACTGCCAGGCATGGTGGCACACGCCTTTAATCCCAGCACTAGGGAGGCAGAGGCAGGTGGATTGCTGTGAGTTCGAGGCCAGCCTGGTCTACAAAGCAAGTCTAGGACAGCCAAGGCTACACAAAGAGACACAGTCTCGAAAAATCAAAAATAAATAAATAAATAAACAAAAAACAAGGTAAGAATTGCCTGAAAATTGACACCACAGTTGAATTCTGTTCACACATACAAAGAGAGAGAGAGAGAGAGAGAGAGAGAGAGAGAGAGAGAGAGAGAGAGAGAGAGAAAGAAACTTAATAATCATGCCAAATATATCATAAATTCGTGGACCAGCACAATGGTTTGAAACAATATTAAACTTTTTTTCTTTCCTTCCCTCCGCCCCCAGCAAGACAAGATTTCTCTGTGTAGCCTTAGCTATCCTGAACTCACTTGAAGATGTAGCGAGCATGTAAAAAAAGAAGAGAAAGTATAGTTTTATATATATATATATATATGTTGGTAGTGATAAGTGAACAGTGTGCTTGCTTTGATGAGAAATGACATAAGCTGTCCACCTGAACATATCGATAAGCATAATATAAAATGAGTGGCATAGCCCAGATACCTCATTGGCTACAAGGGGGCACAACTCCTCCCAACTTAGGATATATAAGCTGAGTACACGGCCACTTCAGGCTGACTGTAATGTTTACCGACTAAGACCACACCACTGTGCTGATCAAGTTGGACACACAACCCCAAGTCCAAAGTCCCCTAAGAAACCAGACCAGACTAGGGTCCAGACCTAGAGAAGGAAGCCTGTGTGGACCACTCAGTGCACCGGGACAGATCACAAGCGTCACCTGTGAAGCCATCGGCCAGGCTGCAGCTGGACTCAGCCGACTAGGAGAGGTATCAGGCTGTCTGAGTGAGGTGTGATGAGTGCGTGACTACAAAATCTCGATACTCAGCCAGGCGTGGGCACGCACACCTTTAATCCCAGCACTCGGGAAGTCCAGGACAGCCAAGGCTACACAAAGAAACCCTGTCTCGAAAAACAAAAAAACAAAAACAAGCAAACAAAGAAACAACAACCTCAATACTCATCTCCTTGAGATTCTTCCTTCCCTCGACTTACAACAGAAGATCAGGCTGGCCTCAAACTCACAAAGATCCACCTGCCTCTGCCTCCCAAGTGCTGGGATTAAAGGCGTGGGCCACTACCACCTGGCTATTATTGGTCTTTCTAAAATTTACAATTCCTTAGTTACTAATGAGGTTGTTTTGTTTTGTTTTGAATGCTTATCACTATTTCCATTTCTTCTGTGCATTACTTGTTCAGAAGTTTTATTTTTCTATTTGCAAAAATCTCTCAAAATACTATGATTATGAATGTTCTGTTAGGTCTGTTTCTCTTGGTTTTTAAGATGTTGATTTTTTTTTTTTTTCTTTCCCCTTCTAAAAACTGCTCTCAAGTTTTTAATCCTTGTGGAATTAATTACTCTAAAAACCCATGAGAAAGGAAACCATTAAAAACGTATCCCCAGGGCTGGGTGTGGTGATTCAGGTTTTAATCCAGCCCTCCCCATCCTCCATTTTTCCTCTCCCCTCACACTCATGCTCCCCGCTCCCTCCCTGTCTGCATGGCAATTTTCCTGGCGGGGTGCCTTGCACCAGTGAGCTGCCCCCAAGAAACCTGCTTTTTTTTTTTTTTTTTTTTAATTCAGCTTGAATTGGCTTCTTTCTTTCTTTTTTATTTTATTTATTTATTTATTTTTCGAATTGACTTATTTCATTGGTGGAGAAAACCTATTAACAAAGTTTCCGCAAGCCAGGCACGGTGGCGCATGCCTGTTATCCCAGCACTCAAGGAGGCAGAGACAGGGGGGTATGTGTATACACACACACACACACACACACACACACACACACACACGTGTGTGTTGGTTTGGGCCTAGAAGGTAGGTCCTTCTACGCTAAGTCTAGAAATGTAAATTGACATAGCTGTAGAGGTATAAATTGAGATATAAATTAATGCTCTGTAAGGCTTAATGTTTAAGCCATTGATTCCAGGTTAAGAATCTAACCAATAAAAGGATACACAGAGATACACACATGACATTTATTGTAGTATTCATTCTAGCCCAACCTCGAAGTCTTTCCATAAGGGAACAATGTACTCAGTGGAACATTATGCTTTGCTAGAGTTTAATGTGCAGGAAACTTCTTGCCACATTAACAAAGTCAGAAACGCACTGCTGAATCATGTCAAAATGCTTAAATCGACAAAATACGTTTGTACATGCACTTATTCTTAGGTTCCAAACCTGGGACAAATGGCTGAGGTGCCTATTTAACATATCAAAGCGGCTGCTGGCTGCCAGGTTCTCAGTCCCTAGCTGTTACAGGGCCCTCCTGACTGGCATACCCCGCGCCCTATCTTTGGGCCTCCTGGCTGCTGCACCAGGAACACATCTTTCCCATCTCCTTTTCCCTTACCCCTCTCCTCCCGTGAAACAGCTCAATCCACTCTGTCCACCCTGGACTCTCCCAGAGCTCCCTGCCTCTGGCTCTGCTCTCCCCCACATATCTACAATAAAACGTTCTCCTCCACCATACCGAGGAGCAGTCTTATGTCCTTTCCTTTGTATTTCTCTTTTTCTGTTGACTGTGATAAGTAAAGGGGAATGCAATAGGATGGGATGGGATGAGAACATATTTTTCTCAATCCTGTATATTAAAATTACAAAAGTAATTATTTCTAGTAAAATGTTTATGCTTACAGGTTTAAAGAGGGTGCATTTGTCTCCCCTCCTCCACATACACATGCTGCATGGAAAGTGCAGCTAGACTTTTGGCTACTTTATTGGGCTCTTTTCCCTACCTCCCTACACCACTGCTATCCCTTTCAACCCCCTAACACTAGGTAGAAAAGAAAGAAGGTTAGAGAGGAAAGGGGGGGCATCAATATCGTTAGACTACTTCCTGCTGATTAGGGGTATCAAGTTCTTTGGGGTGAATCTGATCTTTGCCATCAGGCAATGTCTACAACCAACAGCAGCAGGAGCAAACAGCAACCACCAGCAGGCAATGGAGGCACCAGCGAGGGTCTCTGGAATTTAAACCCTCTAAAGAGTCCCCAGAATTCTAAACATACTCTATCTGCAGCTGGCAAAACCACGCCCCTGCTGGAGCCCAAGGCAAGTCATAGTCAGCTGCTGTGGACAATCTGAAGCAGCCCCATATCCCACACCTGAGATTAAAACAAAAACAGTCACAGAACATTTCTGTGGGTTCTTTCTTGCTTGCTTGCTTGCTTGCTTTTTTGTTTTTCCATTTCTGTGTTTTAAAGAAACCAAAAGTTCCCACTACAGGGACGCTCTCAGATCAGAGCAATGGTACTACATATATTCTGGCCACTTGTGTTATTATATTCCTATTGACAGCACCCTGACCCTTCACAGCTATTGACACTGATGTACCTTTCATCAGAGAAATTTAAACAAGATTTACAACAGAAGTTCATTTTTTCACACAGTGCATCTTTGAGGCAAAGCTATAATTCCAAAATCTACAGACATAATAAATGACTTGCTCAGATTCTCAAACAAGTCCGGAAATGATCCAGAGACAAAATTCCACTCTTGTACAAATAAATATACACACTGGCTCTCAGCGCAGTGCTATAAATACTCCATGCCCTGGCATCTTGGTCTCTCCTCAAGTAATTGAGTGTTTAAATGCCTTGCAAACCTTCACGTTGGCTTTAAAAATTGCCTATGTCTGGAATTCTTTTTTAAAGTAATGGCTTTATAAAGCTTAACATCAACCTTCCCAAGAAAGCCAAGAGAATAAGATTTGGTTTCACCTTCTGTAGGAAGACTCTATAAGAAATAGTGCTTCCCCAAATGACAGCCCTGGTTGTATCATTTCTCCTAAGATCCGGACCTCAGCAGGGGACTCCATAACTGCATTGCCTTAATTCTGAAAGCTTTCTTTCTTTTTTTTAATTGTTGATTTTTTGTTTTTGTTTGTTTGGTTTTTGTTGTTGTTTTTTGAGACAGGGTTTCTCTATGTAGCCCTGGCTGTCCTGGACTGGCTTTGTAGACCAGGCTGGCCTTGAACTCACAGTGATCCGCCTGCCTCTGCCTCCTGAGTGCTGGGATTAAAGGCGTGCGCCACCATGCCCAGCTATTCTGAAAGCTTTCTTAAGGAAGCATGAAGAGAAATGAATCAAAACAAAAACAAAACTGATCAAGCACTTGCCTCTTCAGTGAACGCCTGTGCGAACACACTCGCAAGTGTGCATAACTCCAGCAAACTCTCCGATATCAACTTCCTCATCTGCGAAATAAGAACGCTTCCTTGATTAAATACATAGACTTCTCAAGGGTCAAATAAAAGAGACTGTCAAGTGCTAGATACCATTATTATTGAATAAAAATAAATAAATAAAAAAGAAGGACATAACTGCTGGACGAGAAAACTTTATTGCAGCTAAAGAGAAAAGCACAGCCAGAGGCAGGAACATCTGGAGAGTGCAGAGTGGACATGACCCTGAGCCATGTGAGAATGGCGAGGAATGGAAAGGGGAGAGAGGGGAACCAGGGGCATCAGCCCAGAGGGCAAAAAGTAAAAGAGTCTGGATCATATAGGGAAGAGCCTCTGGGGCAGAAGGTGAACTAGCCCCTGGGCTGGCAAATTCGGGGTAGAGGGCAGGAAATATCAGCATGCCCTGTGTCAGGTAGGGACTGGGGGATTCTGGGAGAACCTGTGGCCAGGTCCACTTTGGTATGTTAAATAGGCACGTCAGTCATGTGTTCCAGGGTTTGAGACCGTAACAATTATTAATGGGGTGAGTCATATAAGTGTATTTCCTACCCCATGTCCAAAATGCGAAGTGTCTGATTTGCTAAGTTTAAGTCTCTGCATTGCTAGCCCACTAATCATTTTATTTTGTTTTGTTTTAGACTGAGTTCTCATCTTCAACATCTAGAAAAGGAGCATATGACACTTGTTAGGCTGTCAGGTTTAACGTGACAGATTAAGGAGCACTATACTAGAGCTGTCATTCAGTGCAGTATCTGCCACTGCCCTTTTTATCACAGCATGATGTCCCTTCCTTCAGTTTCTACTCTCATGACTCTACTTCCTAAACCGAAGCCAGAGCTGGATTAAAAGATGAACATTTGGGCAGTTGCTCAAACCGCTCTCCTGTCAGGGGCGCTGAAGTATCATTCGGATATTGAGAACGACAGAGGCACTCAGAGGTGAACTCCGACATGATAATAGGCGCCTCTCACTGCTGTGACAAACACATGGCAGGAGCAACTTAAGAGAAGGGCCTATGGGAAGGAATGGTGGCAAAAGTGTGAGGCAGCTGGTCGCTCTGCACATGCAGGCAGGAAGAGAGAGGTGAATGCTGGGATTCCTCTGGCTTTCTTTACTCAGTCTGGGACTCCATCCAGCCCATGGGATGCTGCCGCCCACGTCCAAAGTAGCTCCCTCCTGGTTGCTTACGCCTTTGTCCAGTCCATGGGATGCTGCCACCCATGTTCAAAGTAGCTCCCTCTTGGCTGCTTACACCTCTGCGAACACCCTCACAGACACATCCAGAGATGTGTCTTCTAGATGATTCCAAACCCTAGATGATTAACAACGAGAACCAACCATTACCTAGGAATATGAATACATACTTGCCCCACTTGAAATACAACCCAGGCAAGTGGAAATAAAACATACTACTAACCGAACATTTATTGCATGCTTTTTACATACCAGGCCCTATGCCAAGAGCTCTACGGGTATTATTTATTTTAAACCCAGTAATTATATATGTGATTAAACCTGTTCTCCTGATGAGAAAATCCTGTTACCAAACATTGGTGCACAGGCAGCATATGGTGGTGTTATCTGGACCCAGTCTTCCTCCAGGACCTGCACTAACTACCCCTCAGGCCCTGCCCTAGCTTTGCAGTTTGTTAGAATGGTTTGAATGTACAGTGGTACCATACAGGTCACATATCTGAACACTTGATCCCCAGATGGTGGTTCTGTTTGGAGGAGACTGTGGATGTTTTAGGGGGTGGGTCCTAGCTGGTGGAAGTGGATTGCTACAGGGTGAGCCTTGAGGGCTCTATCCTGGTCCCACTCTGGCTTGATAGCTCTCTCTGCGTCATGATCGACTGAGATATAAAAAGCTCCTCAAGGGGCTGTGGACAGAGTCCCAACTGCCATGCCTTCCCTGCCATAATGTACTCTAGCCCTTTAAAGCATGAACCAAAATAAAATCTTCCTCCCTTAACTTGTTAATTTAGATAGAAAATGGGTATCAGGAATGAAGCTGCTGCACTGATAAACCTATGTAGTTTGTGGGCTTGCAGGGCCGGGCATGGTGGCGCACGCCTTTAATCCCAGCACTTGGGAGGCAGAGGCTGGTGGATCGCTGTGAGTTCGAGGCCAGCCTGGTCTACAAAGTGAGTCCAGGACAGCCAAGGCTACACAGAGAGACCCTGTCTTGAAAAACAAAACAAAAAATAAATAAATAAATAAATAAATAAATAAAACAAAATTGGCTTGCAAAGGGAATGTAGAGGCGTTTGGAGCTGTGAGCTGGAGAAGCCCCAGAGTGCCACATGCTGCACTGGCTAAACCATTGCTCCTCTGGCTAAACCATGGCTGTGCTGGCTAAACCATGGCTGCGCTGGCTAAACCATGGCTGAGCTGGCTAAACCATGGCTGCACTGGCTAAACCAAACCATGCCTGTGCTGGCTAAATCATTGCTGCTCTGGCTAAACCATTCCTGCTCTGGCTAAACCATTATTATGCTGGCTAAACCATGGCTGTGCTGGCTAAACCATGGCTGTGCTGGTTAAACCATTGCTGTGCTGGCTAAACCATTGCTGCTCTGGCTAAACCATTGCTGCTCTGGCTAAATCATTGCTCCTCTGGCTAAACCATTGCTGCACTGCCTAAACATTCTGCGAGTAGCTTGGAAGACCAGGTGGCCAACCAAAACAGGCCAGGAAGACTGAGCTTGTGAGGTTTCAGAGGTTTCAGCTTTATCAGGAACTGGATCTGATGCTGTTGGCATTAATTACACTCTGGAAAAGCATCTGGCTTTATCCTGAAGAATTAGTGAGGCTGAATTCAAAAGTAGTGGGCTAATTTGTTTGGTGGAGGAAATTTCAAGCTAGCTTTCAGGTTACAACATGCTAACTGCTAACTGCTTTTAGCGGGTTACTAAGAATGAAGAGCAGAAAGTTTTGTTTGTTTTTTTATCTGCATTTTGCCAAGGAAAGGGACTCATATATATTCAAAATGACCAATTTAGTTTTGCATTGCCTCATGAAGTATGTATTAAATATGAATTTTGAAAATGTTTGAAACAAGTATCAGGATTCAATGGCATACAAAAGGATTTCACTCTACCTAGTTAAATATGAAGGGATTTCCAAGGAGGAACTAAGGGTTTAAAAAATACCACAAGAGTTGGGACAACAAGGTTGAGGCTGGACTTACAGAGACACCCTCCAGAACCCCATTATAGAACTAGCCCAACATGGGCCCCACACTTAGGTAACAGAGAACTGGGCGTCTGGAAGCTCTGCCATGATCTTATCCGACAAAATGGGTGCCCTACTGCCTATCTCTCATCTTCCTTGAAATACGGGAGCTCAACGCTGGGACAGCTGCTCAAACTGTCTCAGAAAAACAAACAAAAACATTACTTCCTGCCGGGCTTGGTGGCACACACCTTTAATCCCAGGACCCAGGAGGCAGAGGCGGGTTTATTGCTGTGAGTTCAAGGCCAGCCTGGTCTACAAAGCGAGTCCAGGATAGCTAAGGCTACACAGAGAAACCCTGTCTCAAAAAAAAAAAAAAAAAAAAAAACAAAAACTTTACTTCCTAGGGCAAACCACAGATGTGGAACATTTGTGTTCAGCTTCCACACAGTCCTAAGGCACACCTGTTTTACAGAAACTAGGGTTTTAATACAACCTGTAAGGTTTCCTGGCAAATGTAACCTCTGTGGTTCTAGCTTCAAACAGGAAGACCTGCTATTAGAATTAAATCCTTCAATCTATGATGCAATCGACAATCAGATGTCAAACTATTAATCAGACTGGTGTACCCACCCATTTTGTTCCAGGCCTGATGTGAGCATGCTGGCAGAGGTGAGGAAAGACACTTGTGACCCTCCCTTTGGCTATCAGACCACTGAAACGCTCTCCAAACAGTGATGGGAAAAGAAGAGGGCGGAAGCCTGGCGCCAGTCTGAGGAAGAACTCGGTTCCCAGCAACAGATCTCGTACAGTTCTGAGAACTTGTCAGACCACCTTGCAAGACAGGTGGGAGCCAGGACAATGATAGGTCACTGATAGGCAGGATAACATCTCAACCAGAAACTTCCTCATTATGCACACCACTGGTGACCACCAGCTGAAGAGCTCCGGCCATTCCTGTCCATACTCGTGTTATGTCCTATCACCCTTGCTGCTGTAAAATTGAAGAACATTAAAAATAATTTTTGAGAAGCTAGACATGATGGTACAAATCTGTAACCCCAAGACTTGGAAGGTAAAGGGTGGAGGACTAGGGTTTCCTGGTCATCATCAAGTCCATACTGAGTTTAGATCAGCTTGAGCTACATAAGACCAAGTCTCAAAAACCCCAAAAACATAACCACAAAAATGTATTATTTCTGAAAATCCTGAATGCCATGCCAAAAGTTGATTACCCAACAACAGAGACACTGAGTAAGAAAATGACATCACTATGTATTTTATAGAAAGTCTATACTGTCTATATTAATTACTTATCTCATCGCTGTGATAAAATACCTGACCCAAGTAACTTGAGGAAAGGATTATTTTGGCTCACAGTTCACAGGGACAGTCTATCATGCTGGGGAAATCACAGTGGGAGGAGCTGAGGCACTGGTCCCATTGCGTCCAGTAGGGAAGCGGAAAGGGATGGACACTGCTCTTCAGCTTGCTTCCTCTTTATTCGGTACAGACCTCATCCCATGACACGACGCCACCTAACTCAGCGTGCTCTTCCCCCCTCCGTTAACTTAATCTATCCTAATCTCATAGGCATGCCCAGAGGCTTGTCTCCTAGATGAAACTAGGTCTTGACAAGTTGACAATATTAACCATCATAGTATATACAGACACAAATAAATTTGAGGGCTTGGCTAGGAGATAGACTAGAATTTAAATGGTGACAGTGGGGCTAGAGAAAAGGATGGACAAAGTGATCTATTAATGGAGGGCTTCTTGGCTGTGAGGAGCAAGAGTAAATTCAGTGTTTCCCACTGTTCTGTAAATTTCCTCTGAGACTGAAACAGTCCATCAGGGAAGCATGGGGGTGAGCAACTCAAAATAGCTTCAAGAGTCTCTGAAACTGACTAGCTTCACAGGCCACAACTCTGCCAGAGTAAGAAATAGAAACTGGAGTCCCTCTCAGATGGGAGGAAACTGAGCTGCCAAGGAGACTCTCAGACTCAGACTACATGAGCAGCCTGGAAGAAACAAAAGCCAGGTAAGCTGCCTAGAAGTTTAAGCCAACTGAGGCATCTGGAAAGGACCGTCTTCAACACTGCAAGCTGTGCAGTGTACTCCAGGCCCCCAGTTTTGTGAGCTATTGGCCATGCTGGTGTGGATTTTGGTGATCCCGCTGTGTTTGAGTCATTTCTACTCCTGTAAGTAACCCCTCATTCATATTCCTATAGGTAACACCAATAGAACTCATTGGTTCACCACACTGTACTTTGATGGTCTCCATACTTTGATCTGCCATGGGTTCCCCATCTAGAGTGAACAGATGTAAGTGTTGCATCTGCCAGTAAAATTTTTGCCATATACCACCCACTTTTCCTTCTTTCCAGAATTACTTCCTTTCAGGCACAGCCCTTCACCTATTCCATGGGATTTGGGTGTTGGATGAAAATAATTCTGCCCTCAAAACAAGAGAGTGTCCTAAGAGACGGTTCCACAGTCAACACTTGCTGCTCTTACAGAGGATCCAAGTTTGGTACCCAGTACTCATGTCAGGCAGCCTTGACACTCCAGCTCCACGGGTTCTGATGGCCTTTTCTGGAATCTGAAAGCCCTTGTGCAACCTCTCCGCTCCTCCCCCACCCCACCCCACCCCACCCACCCCGAGAAAGAGACTATGAATGGATTAAAAATAAATCTTTAAACAGAGAGACAGAGACAGAGAGACAGAGAGAGCGCCACAAGTGTTTAGTTCACAAACATGACCTCAAATTAAACTCCTTTCTGGGAGCCTTTCTTCTAATGCTGCAGGACAAAAATGTTCTCTCTCCCCAGAAGTCTTGGGATGCCACAGATCAGCATACTGTCATGAAGAGAGGGCTCATCAACAGATAGAGACTAAAACAGACCTTATTTGAGGCATAGAATCCCCCCTTGGCCCTACAGGTGAACTTTTGCTGGTGGGCTTTATTCACTCAGGGTCTCTTACATAGCCTGAGAACTCCAATTGCCACCCCTCTGCTATAGCCTCCTCCTGGGTGCCTGGTTACAGGCATGTGCCACCACCCCTGGTTTATGTGGTATTAGGGACTGAGCTTAGCACCTGGGTGTTCACTCTGGCATTCAGGCACACACACTGAATAAATGCAATTTTGAATAGTTCTTCTTGACCCTGGTCTAGGGGCCGTGTAAGATGACAGAAGGAAGAGGATGAGCACAAAAACACTAACAGAGGGTTGGAGATATGGCTCAGTGGTTACAAGCATTGGCTACTTTTACAGAGAACCCAGGGTCGATTCTTTGTTCTCCGCCCCTGGCTGTTTGCAACCATCTATAACTGCAATTCTAGTGGATCCAACACTTCTCGCCTCTACAAGCATCAGGCAGGAGAGTGGTACACAGACATACATGCAAGCCAAACACCCACACACATAACTCACAGCAAGAAAAACACTAAAAAAAAATGTAGCAACCTGGAGCCAGGAGTGGTGGTACAGGCATTTAATCTCAGCACTTGGGAGGCAGAGGCAGGTGAATCTCTGTAAGTTCGAGGCCAGCCTGGTCACAAAGTGAGTCCAGGCCAACCAGGGCTACACAAAGAAACCCTGTCTCCAAAATAAATAAGTAGCAACCTGATGCCTATATCTGTAGATGATGAGTCAAGAAAAACTGATGACTCCAAGGGTAGCAGGGTAGGGTTTTAAAGAATATAAAAGCTTCAGGTGTTTTATTTATTTACTTATTATTCATGTGTATGGGTGAATACACATAAATGAATATGAAAGAAAAGTACAAGTCTCAGGAGGGAATATAAGCTATTTAAAAACCTGATAATTTGACATGATTTACTTGGTTATTAATATAGTCAAAATGTGTTAAATTATGCAGCAGTTACTTCCTAGGCCTTTAAGTTTAATTTATGAATATTATATATTTTTAAATTTCATAATCATAAAATATGGACACTTCCACTTATACTTTGCTATGATCTAATTCACAAGCTTGACTAAGTATTTCTTAAATTTTTAATCTTATTTATATATTCAACTAATTAACTTTTCTTAGACACTTGAAACTGTGATTACAAATGTAATAATATCTTAGGCAGTGAACTCCTTATGAGCATTTACATAACTTTTTCAAATCTAATACCAATAAACCAATCTCATATACGAGGTCACTAAACAACTGACTTTCACTTACAAGCTTCATACATGTCAAAAGCTGAGAAAGCACATACCACTAATGATAATGTTCATAGAAAAAAATGAAACTACATCATCATTGTTAGATGTTAGTTTCTGACAAAAATGGAGGTGTATCACTACAGTCTTCCTTCAAGACAGGACATGCTGCATTGTCTGGGAAAGAAGGTCTCTAGTTATCAGTTTTTTCAGGGTCTGTCTGGTGGGAGCTATGGCTGAGAAAGATAAGGTGCAATAGAAAGCCTTGAGCACTGACCTGCAATACTAGACCCAGAGCTTCTTTTTTCATATATATAATTAATTTAATTGAATGTACATTGGTTTGAGGGTGTCAGATCCCCTGGAACTGGAGTTACAGGCAGTTGTGAGCTACCATGTGGGTGCTAGGAACTTAATCAGAGTCCTCAGGAAGAACAGTGGGTGCTCTTCACCACTGAGCCATCTCTTCAGCCTGGCTTCAGAGCTTCTTGGCTCATCATCTCTTCTAGAGAATGTAACTGCAATGCAATCTAACCATAACTAATGTCGATAAGACTCCCACCCCAGACTTCCTCCCGGAAGTAGTTCTTGCTCTTGTCACTGATACAGTGATGATTTTACTTGAACCTCAGATTACAGAGGGTTTTTTGTTTTGTTTGTCTGTTTGGGATTTTGGGGGAGGTGTGTGTGTGTGTGTGTGTGTGTGTGTGTGTGTGTGTGTGTGTGTGTGTGTTTGTATGTGCATGTGAGAAATTAAACTCAGGTATTGTTCTTTGAGAGCCATCTTGTTTTTGTGGGGGGGGGGGTTCTGGAATTTTGTTTTGCTATTTTGTTTAAGCTTTACTTTACTTGATATGTATGAATGTTTTGCCTGGATACATGTATGTGCACTCTTGAATTCCCCTACAGCTGAGCCATAATCTGAGTGCTAGCAATCAATCAATCCCAGGTCCTCTGCAGGAGCGACAAGTGCTCCTAACCTCTGAGCCATCGCTCAAGCCCTCCCACCTTGTATATTAAGACACTGAGATCTTAAGCTTGCCAGTTAGGTTAGGCTACCAGGTCAGAAAGCCCAGGAGTCCACGCTCCCCAGCACTGAGATTACAAATGAGTCACCATGCTGCTGGGGACTAAACTCCAGGCTTCATGCCAGCCCTTTCCTGCAGGCACTTTACTGAATTACCTTCCCACCCCTCGCTCCGTATTTTGGAGTAAAGGTCTTGCTTTGTAACCCAGGCTGCTTTAGGAGGCAATTGTTTCTTCTCAGCCTCCCCAGTGCTGGGATTACGATATGTGCCAACGTATCCAGCTTTCAGCTCCTGCTTACCAGTAAGGCCCTACCTTCTTATTTGACGCATTACTGTGATCTTACAAGTTTTCTAATATAAATGAACCTTGCAGGATCGCATGCCCACAAGCAAACACCAATTTGTGGTTCTCACATGTAGAACTGAGCCCAACAGGGAGGCAGAGGCTGCGAGATCTCTACGAGTTCAGGGCTACACAGAGAAATCCTGTCTCAGAAACAAGAGAGAGAGAGGGGGGGGCGAGAGAGAAAGAGAGAGAGGGAGGGAGGGCGGGCAGGAGGGAGAGAGAGAAAGAGAGAGAGAGAGGGAGGGAAGGAGGGCGGGAGGGAGAGAGAGAGGGAGGGAGGGAGGGCGGGCGGGCGGGCAGGCAGGCGGAGAGCGAGGAGGAGGAAAGAGAGAGAGGGAGGAGGAGGGCGGGGAGGGCGGGAGAGAGGGAGGAGAGAGAGAGAAAGGAGGAGAGAGGGAGGAGGAGGCGGGAGGGAGAGAGAGAGAGAGAGAGAGAGAGAGAGAGAGAGAGAGAGAGAGAGAGAGAGAGAGAGAGAGAGAGAGAGGTCCTCTTGGTGTTAAGGCCTAAGGGAGAATTTTCTGTCGTTAGTGCAGGGTCTGATCCAACCTTTAAACATTTCTGTGAAGTCTCGGAAGGTCAGACTTTGTAAATAATGGTGGTCTACTGTCTAATGCTACTTGGACTTTCACCCACACTCTATTTCAAAGTGCCAATCTGGGGGAGATCTTTGGGCCTACAGGCATGCCACACAATACCAAAATGAAGAGAACTCAGGACCTCAAGCCTGGCCATGGATGGCTTAAAATACCCAAATGTTGCAGCTACCAACGGAGGGTTCAGGGATGAGTTGGTAACTCTTGAGAGGCAGCTCAGAAAAAGAAGGAGGCCTAAGGACTTTTCCCTTTCATCCTACACCTGAGCCACCTGGAAGGTCTGACCACACCAGGCTTGACCTGAACCCCTGGCTGGTCAAAGATGATTCGCAGTGGACAAGGTGAGGTTTTCTCCCGGCTTCCGGAAGGCGGTCACTGTGTGAGCTGTCCATTGGGTAGGGGCTCGGAGAAGAAAAGTCGCTGAGACCCATCAGCCTAGGCTCCCTATCCACACCTGTCACCACCACCCCGAGCCCGGGCAGGCCACCAGAGCGGACGGAAAAGTCAACTCGGGCCTCCGCCTGTCTGACGGCATCCCCCACGTGGAACTGGCAGAGCCCAGGAACCAGCGCCGCGGCCCACGGGGATCCGGGAACACAAGGAACAATGGCTTCCCGCGCCAGCCCGCTAACCCGGAGCCAGCTCTGCAGCTCCCAGGCCGCACCGCGCCTGAACCAAGCCTGGGCCCTTAGTCCCGCCTCGCTGCTCAGCGCGGATTGGTGGTAGGGATCAGCTCTAACGCTGATTGGACGGCGGCGAAGTCGCTCCCGCCGACTTTAGCGTCAAGCCGCACTAGGGCACTAAATGTAACCTCAGACCCAGGACGGCGCCAGCCGCTAATGGGAGGCCCTTGAGGTGGCCTAGGCGGTACCCCTGAGCTGACAGCATCACCCCACCCCGCACCCCCTCCCTTCTGTTTTGTTTTTCATCTCCCCCCTCCTCCTCCCTCCAGTCCGCGACGGCTGGCTCTTAGACCCTCGCTGAAGGTGAGGAGCAGAGTCGCCGGCTTTGTGGGCTGCTCCGAAATGGCCGCTGGCTTGAGCTGTCTAAAATGGCGGTCTCGTGCTCGGCTGGGGACCGCGGCGCTGCTCTGCAGCCCAGCCGCGGCCGAGACGGTAGGCTGATGGATGTGGAGTGGAAAGATGTCGGGCGTAGACACGACTTTCTGTCACCTCCCGGGGCCAGGGGGAATCCCGAGGCAAGGGGAGGCCAAGACGCGGAGCGAGCCCCCGGAGGCGTGGCTGGCGGCGCTCGCCTGTGACCTCCCTGAGTCGCTGAGGGTTGGCAAGTTGGTCCTGGCCGAGATGTCCGCCCCCTCCTGCTGCTTCTTAGCCTTTGTGATTGGCCTGTGCTCCTGCTCGTAAGGGTGTGTTATTCACACCTAGGACAGCGGTGAAGCTCGGGAAAACACAGCTTTCCTTTGAGTTCAGCCCAAAGGGGAGACCCGGTTCAGGGAATGAACTGGAAGCTTAGGAGCACAGATTCTTTTGTTCTCAAGAGCTGGTGGGAAGCACCCGTTGAAGGGAAAGGCACGAGGTACCCTTTTAAGAAAACGAAGCTACTTGTGTGTGCCCACTTGACAACAAGGAAAGGGATCCTAATTTATGGTGAACCCGAGGCTCCATGAAGCGCGCTCTCTCTCTGTCTGTCTCTGTCTGTCTGTCTGTCTGTCTCTCTCTCTCTCTCTCTCTCTCTCTCTCTCTCTCTCTCTCTCTCTCTCTCTCTCAAATAGCAAAAAAGTCAAGGCTGAAAGGAGAGCCCACTGCCAAGGAATAGGTTCTCTAACTGCTGCCCAGTTTAAGATTGCTGCCTCTGGCTGTTACGACACACTGGTAATCTGTTTCTACCGACACACCAACTCCTAGTACCAGATGGTTGTAGTGCTTGAAGAAGAAAGCCCGCCATATCGAGGCACGTGGGCTGTACAGTCAAACTTTTGGGTCTCTCTTCTTGATTCTTCACTAACAATGTGTTAACCCAGCAGGTGACAACTTCTCTGTGGCTGAAGTGCAGTCATTAGTAATCTCAGGTTCTTGACAATTAGATGAATTAATCTATATGATGAATTGAGCACAGATACTAAGAGCTCACAGACACTAATAGTTACTCCAGAAGCATTAGCAGTTAGATTGGGGACAGATCTGGTTATAGTAATGACATTGCCTGCCGTGTAACGCTTGCATGCATAATTTCATTTTAGATTCAATTTTTAGTTTTAGAGGTACTAAAATGGGCCTGTACTTTTTAAAAAAAAAAAGAGTATTAGTTGTTTGTGGTTTTCCCCCAAAATGTTTCTGTGATGTCAATGTAAGGAAGCATTTCAAAGCAGGGGAACTGCCAGCATAGTAAATGGACTGAAAATATTGACGTGCTTACTTTACTACATGGTAGGCCTTCTCTTTGAACACCCAAGAGCTGCGCTGCAGTGAAGACTCATTTGCGTTGACTGTACTTAAAATATGAAACATGATCATAGTAGAAGTGTATAGGTCCTGCTTGTGTCTGAATTTAGCTTTTCTTATTCTAGGCTTCTGGTTACTCCCATTCCCACCCTATCTCTTAGTTCTGTTCTTTTGAAGAATCTACACTTCAGGCTATCAAGTTGGAGAAAGAGATTAGAGAAAGAAAAAGTGTTGTTTCATGTATCTTACCCACTAGCTGTTAACAGGAGAATCATTTTGATTGAAGATCTAACGGGCGAGGAGAGTTTAATCTGTAACCACATGAAGTTTACATCAACAGAACAATCTGTATACTTTTACTTACAAATTAAATTAAAACTTAGAAAACAGTACTCATTAGATGGTCTTAAATTTGCATTACTCTTATGTTTCTTTCATTATACGAAAGAAAAATCTATTAAAGTGAGTTTATATATTTTTTTTTAATTTTATTTATTTATGTATATATGAAAGCTCTATCTGCATGTACACCTACACACCAGAAGATCACATTATAGATGGCTGTGAGCCACCATGTGGGTGCTGGGACTTGAACTCAGGACCTCTGGAAGAGCAGGCAGTGCTCTTAACCGCTGAGCCACCTCTCCAGCCCTGAGTTTATATTTTCTTAAGGTTCTGATTCTTACCTCTAGTACAACAGTAGGCAGAGTAATTAGTAACAGTGTGCATTACTTTAAATAAATCTTAAGATAATGTACATATATGTCTCCTTCTAAGTAGACATAAGTAGCGAAGTATCTGCTTTTTGGTCTTCAGTTTATTCGCCATTGTTAATACATAATGCTTAGAATACACTAGACTTCTCTGTCCTGGGACAGTGTGTGTTTTCAATATAGCTTATTAGAATTGTTGCAGCCCTGAAGGGAGAGTTCAGATATATAATTCTATCAACAGTTAAGTGCATCTAATGGCAGTAATTATCAGAAAGATAAAAGAAATTCTAAGATACGATATACTTTGAAATAAGGTTGGCAATGGGGGGGGGGGAGGAATGGGAGGATACAAGGGATGGGATAAACATTGAGATGTAACAAGAATAAATTAATAAAAAAAAAAAAAAAGAAATAAGGTTGGCAAATTAAAGCCCACACATTAGTTGTTTTGGTACATAAAGTTTTATTGGAACACCCACCCATTCTTTCGTTTGTTATGCTATAACTACAGAGTTGAATATTTGCAACAGAGCCTACATGACCCACAAAGCACGCATTTTTTAAAAAAAAATTTTTACTGTATGGTTTTAAGTGTTTACCAACCCTTGCCATGGCAGGATTCTTCAAGATATTTCTAAAGATCTGTTTCTTTAAAATGCAGTTATGAACTCATTAATATTTCTTGGCCTAATAGTTCCAGATATTTTTTTAGAATGTTAATAGTCTCTTGAATGTTGTGGAATGGGGTGGGGGGAACCTGATACTAGCAATAGGGTTTGGTTTTTTTTTTTTTTTAAGTTTTAATATAAGTCGTTTGAATGTAAGTTTAAGACTACTAAACTCATTTCTATAGTTTTTATTTTTATGTGCTAATCTACCCTTAAGAAAGGTGTGCCATACCTAAGAGCACCAGGAAGTCGCATGAGAGATCGCCTGATAAAAGAATGAGTGATGTTCCATCTTCAAAAGATGCACATGCAGCATTTACAAATTAGCTGATGTGATGCTCTCATCTTTGTTTCTTCTTATAATTCCAAAACATTAGTGATACTTGATGTTAAATCTAAATTAACCATGTTTTATGCCACAAACTCATGACCCATGGATCTTTTGCTGAAACAAGGAAGTCTTAAACAAGTACAGTTGTTTTGTTACCAACTTAATGTCTGAATCAGATAGTCAAAAAGTTAGAATAGTACAAAGTGAAAATGAACCATTGCAGTCTTCAGATTCTAAAAAAAACAGGTGAGCTTACCAAGGTTAAATTTATGTCCAATTCCAAAAAAATAGCAACATTTAGTAAGAAAATAAAAAGAAGAAAATATGATGAAAGTTACTTGTCCTTTGGATTTACTTACTGGTACTTAGGAAAGTGCGATGCACCTCATGGTCAGTGTGTACTATGTAAGAAGATTTTATCCAATAGCTGTTTAGCACTAGTAAGCTTTGAAGGCATTTAGAAACTGAACAGGCTGCGTATAAGGACAAAGACGTCAGCTTTTTCAAGCAGCATCTTGATTCACTTGAAAACAACCTCCAGCATGGCTCTAAGATTGCCGAAACAGTGAAAGTGCTACAGAAGCATACAGGACAAGTTACCACATAGCCCTGAGTGGAGAGGCTCGTACCATTGGAGAATTGCTTATTAAATCACGTGCAAAAGATGTAGTGATGGAAATGTTGATGAACAGTATAGCAAAAAATAAAATAGATGCAGGACAACTCTCAAACAGTACGATGGCACATCGAGTCAAAGATCTAGCTGCTGACACGAAGAACTTGTTTGTAGACTGAAAATGTGTGATGGGATTTCACTGCAGCTAGATGAATCAGCAGATGTTTCAGGACTTGCTCTGCTGCTTGTGTTTTTTCTATATAAGTCGAGTAAATCTGTTAAGGAGGAACTACTCTTACATGAATCTTTACAGAGTATCGCAACTGGTGAAGAAATATTCAATTGTATCAACAGCTTTATGCAGAGACATAAAATCAAATGGAAGAAATGTATTAATGTTAGCAGAGATGCCTCTAGGGCAGTGGAGGGGGAAATTGCTGAGGCTGTCACCTTGATAAAATATGTAGCTCCAGAAAGTACCAGTAGTCACTGCCTATTATATCGACACGCAGTAGCAGTTAAAATAATGCCTCCATCTCTAAAAAATGTGCTAGATCAAGCAGTCTACGTTATCAGTTACATTAAGGCTCAACCACATGAATCGCAGTTACTGAAACTTCAATGTGAAGAAGAGGGTGCTCAGCGCAGCTCTTCTTCTGGATACAGAAGTGACGTGGCTCTCTAGAGGTAAAGTTCTTGGACGACTTTTTGAGCTTCGGTGTGAACTATTGGCTTTTATGGATTCTGCTTTTCGACTGTCTGCTTAATTCATCTTGGCTGCTAAGACTTGCATATCTTGCTGATGTTTTTACTAAATTAAATGAGGTTAATCTATCAATGCAGGGGAAGAACATTATAGTGTTTACAGTGTTTACACTGTTTGATTAAATGTCTTCATTGTTAAGAAAATTGGAGTTTGGGGCTTCATCTATAGAAGAGGAAAACTTTGAATGTTTTTCTACACTCGGTGACTTTTCAACTGCATTAATCCTATGGTTGACAAAGATATCTGTGGTGCTGTTGCGCAGTATCTAGGGGGGTTGCGCTCTACTCTTTTAAAATATTTTCCTGTAACAAGTGATAGTAATGCTTGGGTTAGAAACCCATTTATGGTCATTTTTAAACCAGCCTTATTAGGAGCTCAGGACTACGAGAGCCTGATCAATTTAACATCTAATTCCCAAGTGAAACAAAACTTGAGTGAACTGTCACTGAATGATTTTTGGAGTAGCCTAATTCAAGAATACCTAAACACTGCAAGATGTGCTGTTCGTGTACTTCTTCCTTTTGCGCCAATGCCCCTACGAGAGACAGGGTGTTCATAGTATGCTGCAACAAAACCAAATACGGGAAAAGACTTGATGCTGCACCTCATGTGCGGATCTGGCTTAGCAACATTACACCGAATATTAAATGAATATGTGATATAAAAAAAAAGACACAAAAACACTGTTCTCATTAAAACTGAAGGATTTTGCATGTCTCTTGGTAATATAAGATGAAGATAAATGATGATTTACTTCCTCTATACTACTGGAATTTTAAGAAACTAAGTAAAAAAAATTCAAACATGTTATTGCTATTGTTTTTTACATTGTAAATTTCAAAGGGTTCCATAGTCACAACTGGGAAATGATGATCCATAGAACAAAGTTCCTAGTTCCTTATTACTTAGTGTAGCACTTTAGGGTGTGTAGTCCCTGCCTTCTTTCTATCCATGCTTGCCCTACAAATGTCCAGTTCTATGAAATGGTTTTCCATTTTCTAAAAATACCAGTTTCATGCTTTCAAAACAAACTCATTCACATACTGTCTGGTGACTTCTACTTACCTGTCAGTAATATGACTGTGTGTGTGTGTGTGTGTGTGTGTGTGCGCGCGCATGCGCGCATGTCTCTTATGATTTCAGATATTACTGGGCTGAACTTTTAGAGGGTCTTGCCTAGCTTTCTACCTTAATTATCTGGCAAAAGCCTTTACTAAATACAGTTCAGTAAAAAGTAGGATAATGGGATGGAGAAGGAAAACCAACAGAAAATGGAAATGGAGGTTTCCTCCTTCACTGGTTGGTATGGTGGCATGTGTGCACCACGTCACAGTTTAGGGGCTGTGGCTGTGGCTCAAGTGTTCTGTTAGCAAGATTCAGTGTTACCCTTCTGCAGAAGTCACTGAGGAATGTCCGAACATTTTGACAGAGGCTGAACTAAGGAAAATGGGCAGAAGTCTGAAGAATACTTAAGTTATTTCCTCAATTCTTTATAGATTATTGCAAATTCCATTACACTATGGCCTAAAGTAATGAAATTTTTGGGTAAAATATTCGGATGTCTAGTTTATTTAACTTCTAATACTATTAATTGGAACTACTTTAGAATACTATTTAAAAAATTCTTGTTGACTTTCTGTCTCTGTACTACTTTTCCCATGTCATGTCATATAACATATGTAACGAATTCTAGTAAATATTTTTGTTTGCTCCTGTATTCAGGAGCTGCTACAGATAGTCATTATGTATTTAATCTCAGTTACTGAAACATTCATTCTACTGGTTTGGCAAGTTGTGGTAAAATGATTTGGGCTCAAATGTCCATTCTGCTACTTAAATAGATGTTGACTACAGCATTCTAAACTTTCTTAAACTTCAGCTAACTCATTTTGTTTGTTTGTTTGTTTGTTTGTTTGTTTTTTGAGACAGGGTTTCTCTATATAGCCCTGGCTGTCCTGGAACTCATTCTGTTGACCAGGCTGACCTCGAATTCACAAAGATCCAAATATCTCTGCTGGGATTAAAGGTGTGCACTATCACCACCTGACTTGGTTAATTCAATGCAGAATTAGCTTTTCAGGGGGTGATTTTGAAAGTTAAGTGAGAATATGTTTAAAGACTGAGGTCCAGGGGCTGGAGAGATGGCTCAGAGTTTAAGAGCACTGTTGGTTCTTCCAAAGGTTCTGAGTTCAATTCCCAACAACCATATAGTGGCTCACAACCATCTATAATGAGATCTGGTGCCCTCTTCTGGCCTGCAGGCACACACGGGGGCAGAGTACTGTATAAATAATAAATAAAATAAAATCTTAAAAAAAAAAAAAAGACTGAGGTCCAGAATTAGGTGTATGGCATATGTTCTCTTCCATATTCAGTGTCCCAGGTAAATTTGACTCAACAATTCACTAAGTGACTCAATAGAACACAGACTTTAATCTGAGGCAACATGAGCCGCTTCTGTCCAGGTTCTCCTCCTACTCCTGCCTTTGTCCACTTATTAAACGTCTATTTATCTGCCAATCACCATAGTAAATGTGTTGTTTATGATTAATGTTTATAACAACACTGTGGGACTTGGGCTTGAGTAAGGTCACACACTGAGTAAGAAAATTTAGTCTTTCTCAAAGATGGTTCTTTTCCTAAAGAAAAACAGACAGACTAACCAAACAGAAGAAAAGGAAAGCAGACCATAACTTTATAAGTTCAGCACAATATTCCCTCCTAAAATCTGAGCATTTCTTTGAAATCTTTGTTTTCTTCTAAATTCATCCAAAATGGACCATCTACTTTAAAACTTTCTTTTTCTTGTTTAAAAAAAAATACAAATTGCTATAATATAAAGTTAAGTCTTCAAAAATACTTTATAGTTTCCCACACATACAATACATTTTCTGTACAAGCCCTGACATTAAACATGCCTCTATTTGGGAAACATGTACAAAGCTATGTCTACATCTGCCTTGTACTGAAGTCTGATAACTAGAAGACTCCTCATGTGATTGCTGAGCTGGATTAAAACTCTCTCTAAAGTCTCGCTCTTCAAACATATTATTTCCCTATCTTTTCCTGAACTATACTTTTTGGCAGTCTACTTTTTCCCATTTAAATCCAATCTCATAACTGGGACCCTGTTACCTGCCATTAGACCTCTAAGGCTGACCCTTGCTCAATTTGGCACCAACTCAAGTGTTCTGGACCTGTCTGGTCTATTCTATCATGAAGTGTATAACTGGGGAAAATGGGCTGTTAGCATGTAAAGATGGGTCTTGGTCATGCTGGGAGATCCACTTCATGCCACACTTCTAAATTGCTCTAATCTGCTAGTTACCACTGCATCCCCAAAGAGGAGATTCTTTTCCTCTGTCTTTAAACACTTCTTGTCCTTCACAATTGATGGCCTGTTCTATAAAACCCCAAGTTAGCCATGCTGCCAGTACAGGAAACTCTCTCTCCAGCCAGAGGGAAGGTACTATCTGATATCTCGTCCACATGAAAAGAAATGTTAAAAAGAATAAACAGCATCCCACTTAATACAATACCTACTTCGAGTCTAAATGACATTTTCAATGACAACTTCCCTACACGCCAACCTATTAAGCAGTATCACTCTGATGTGTTCAACCCCAAAAGACTTCCTTACCTATAATCTCTGTGTTTCAAATAGTTAAAATTACTTTAAACCACCTGCCCTTGCCTCCTGAGTGCTGAGATGAAAGGCGTGTGTCAGCCAGCCTGGTCTACAGAGTGAGTTCTAGGACAGCCAGGGCTACACAGAGAAACCTTGTCTCAAGCCCTGCCCATCCCCACCCCACCCCAAAAAGACATGTGCCACCACTGTTCAGCCAAATTTCTAATCATAGAAACGTGGGTTGAATTTTCTAGTTAAAGGGTAAAATAAAATTCGTGGGAGAGTAGCGAGACAGGGTTTCTCTGTGTAGCCTTGGCTGTCCTAGACTCCTGGTCTACACTTGGCCACCCAAGTGCTAGGATTAAAGGCATGTACCACCACACCTGGTGGGATAGTAGCTTTATAAAACCTGAAGGGAAAAAAAAAAAAGAAAAGAAAAAGGAAAGTAGCCTGTATTTCAGGAGCTTCAAAGGTAGCATTTCTTTGGAAAAACTTCCCTATTGCCTGAAAATTGTTTTATTCCCTAAAATGCAATTCACCTATAGTTTATAAAATGGTCCATCAGCTGTGAAAATGTGCCTGTGGTACTGTTGCATGTTTCTTTTAAGTTACTATAACTGACTACTGTTAATTAGCATAATGGAAAGAGTTCTGGAATAAGTATCAGGAGACTTGTGTTCTGTAACTAATTAGCTGTCTTACATTGAAGTTCATCCCTCTCTAGGCTTTAGTTAATCTTTAAATGAAAGGGATTGAACTAGAGTGAGCTCTAAAATTCTTACCAGATAAAATCAAATGTTAAGCCCAAAGAAGGATTGGGACTTAGTTACTTGAAATTTATAAATTTGGGGTGTGTGTGGAGGCGTGGCTCAGCTGTTAAGAGCACTTGTTGCTCCTGCAGAGGACCCAGTTTGGTTGCCAGCACCCACATCACAGCTCACAACCATCTGGAACTCCAGTTCCAGGGGATCCAACTTTTTTGGCCTCTGTGTGCGTTGGGTACACATGTGGTACACTTACATACATGCAAGCAAAACACTCAAACATCTTTTTTAAAATGTAAAAAAAAAAACTTAAAATTTTTTTCTTAGACGTTGACCTTTTTCATTATTTTTTACCATAATATTTTCTATCAATCAAATGATAAAATTAACAAATTGCCTTTTCATGGATACTGACTGGAAAGAATGAAGTGTTTTGGGGGGAGGTGCTTTGAAATTTGGGAAACATTTAAGGAAAGGCTGAACTGTGAGCAGTTAGGTCCAGTTATCTTTCCCATCCTATGCATCCTCAGTTAGTAGAGCATAAATCTGTCCTAGTTACTGTTCTGATGGTGTGAGGAGACACCATGACCAAGGCAACTTATAAAAGACACATTTTATTGGGGACTTGCTTACAGTTTCAGAGAGCTAGTCTATAATCATCAGGGGAGGCAGAGCAGCAGGCAGGCTGGAGCAGTAACTGAGAGCTTTACACCCTGATCTGCAGCCAGAGAGGGAGCCACAAAGGCAACTCCAGTGATACATTATCCAACAAGGCCATTCCTCCTAATCCTAAAGTTCTGCATTTATTTTCTAAAATGATGGCTAAGACTTATTCTTACCCCCCCCCCCAAGAGACAGCATTTCTCTGTGTAGCCTTGGCTATCCTAGTCTTGTTTTGTAGACCAGGCTGGCCTGGAACTCACAAGAGATCTACCTGCCTCCCCAAAGCACTGGGTTTACGGTTGTACACCACCATGTCCAGCTGTTTCCTTACTTTTCCTTTTTTTTTTTTTTTTAGTTTTTCAAGACAGGGTTTCTTTGTATAGCCTTGGCTGTCCTGGACTCACTTTGTAGACCAGACTGGCCTCGAACTCACAGCAATCCGCCTGCCTCTGCCTCCTGAGTGCTGGTATTAAAGGCGTGTGCCACCACCACGCAGCACTGTTTCCTTACTCTTAAGGAAGAGATAAATATCCTGTGTACATGACAGCTAGACTACTGTGGCGCAGTAGCTAACCACCTTATGGAAGCCAATATGTGTGTGTATGTGTGTGTGTGTGTGTGTGTGTGTGTGTATGCATATATATATATATATATATGAATGCAAAGCCATAATATTGATGAGAAATTGAAACTTGGGCCCTAACCAAACCATACTGATCATTTTCATTTTTTTATTATCTAGGCTAATAAATAAATGCTTTCTATTATCTGAAACAGTTTTAGTTGTAATTTCTATTATAAGCAAAATCATCTTAACATAGTGGTCTAGAAGGAAAGCAATATGAAACAAGTTTCTTGAACTTTCCTTTGTACCATCCCAAACTGACATGATTTCCAACCATATACCAGTGACTTCATTTGAAACGCTATCACTAGTACCATTTTACAGATGAGAAGCTCAGTCAGAATGTGTGATAATGAGAGATATCATTAATGACTTTTTCTCTCAGTAGGTCAATTTGATAATTCATGGATTTTTTTTTTTTTAATGCTTAGACTAACCTAGTCCTGAATTAGCTATAAAATTAAAATTAGAAATTAGGACCTGTTTAATTTTTGCTGATTTGCTGAAGGTTAGTTAGTAAAGATGATGAAATTTAAAAACAACACCTTAGTAAGTCATGATTTGTAGAGCAAGCACCAGGCAGAAGTAGTTTGAGTAGTTCTCTACCTTAAAAGTTACTTTCTGAGAGCTGGAGAGATGGCTCAGTGGTTAAGAGCAGTGGCTGATCTTCCAGAGGACCCAGGGTCAATACCCAGCACCCACATGGCAGCTTACAACTGTATGTAACTCCAGTTCCAGAGGATCTGACACTCTCACACAAACACATGCCAGCAGAACATCAATGCAAATTAAAAAAAAAAAAAAAAACTTTCTGTCAAAAGCTTTTAAAAGTTCTCACACAAGATGCTCTTTTTTCATTTTGTGTTGTGTTGTTTTTATTTTTCAAGACAGTTTCTCTGTTTAGCCTTGGCTATCCTGGACTCACTTTGTAGACCAGGCTGGCCTTGAACTGAAGCTATCTGCCTGCCTCTGCCTCCCAAGTTCTGGGATTACAGGTGTGCACCATCACTCCAGGCTACATAAGATACTCTTGAGAAGCTGCGTGTATATATTTGCTAGTGGTACTTTGAGAGACTTCTGAAATCTTCACTTTCAAGACCATGTTGAGAAATGTACATAGTAGTTGAAAGAGACTCAATCTTCTGTTTCCTTGAGCTAGGGACGCTGTAACCCAGTATAGCACAGAATTCTCCTTTTAGCCCAAACTAGCCTAGAACTCTATCCTTCTACCTCAGCCTCCCAAGTACCAAGGGTGCAAGTAAGCAACACTATTCCTGTCTTATGACTTTTTAAAGAGAAGGGGCTATACTTTGGGCTTCTTTTCATACTATATAACACCTTTTATACAAAGGTGAAACTTAATTGAGCAATTATCTGATTTGTCTTAGAGAAATAGAGTACGCTAGTCCAGCCTATAGTCTATAAAAATCCTGAAATTTGCTGTCTTAGGGTTTCTTTTGCTGTGATGAAACACCATGACCAAAAAAGCAAGTTTGAGAAGGAATGGGTTTACTTGGCTTACATTTCCACAGCACTGTTCATCATCAAAGGAAGTCAGGACAAGAACTCAAACAGCAGGACCCTGAAGGCAGGAGCTGATGCAGAGCCCATGGAGAACCACTGCTTCCTGGTCTGCTCTCATGGCTTGCTAAGCCTGCTTTTTTATAGAACCCAGTGGTGGTACCACCCACAATGGGCTGGGCCCTTCCCCATGTATCACTAATTAAGAAAATGCCTTACAGCCAGATCTCACAGAAGCATTTATTCAACTGAGGCTCCCTCCTTGCAGATGACTGTAGCTTGCAAGAAGTTGATATCAAACTAGCCAGTACATTTGTTTTTTGTTTTTTAATCAAGTGAAAGGGGTGCCTATCACATGTTCAGGCCTTAGCTAGGATGCTTCAGCTGCACAGCTGACGGCGCTTTGCTGTTCTGCCTCTTCCCTCTCCTTTCGGAATTCACGGGTACATTTCACTGTTGGAGTTATTTTAAGCTTAATTTTTAAGTTCTGTTCTTCTTGCATCATGTTTGTTTTGTTTTTAGTTTTTTTCAAGACAGGGTTTCTCTGTGTAGTCTTGGAACTCACTCTGTAGACCAGGCTGGCCTCGAACTGACAGAGATCCACCTACCTCTGCCTCCCAAGTGCTGAGATTAAAGGCACGTGCCACCACCTCCCAACCTTGAATCTTGATTTTAAGACTTCACATTAAGAAATTTCCTTTTCCTCCCTGCCCAAAGTGTATGAAGGAGAATGGTGATCTAAATACTAAAGCATGGAATAACCTTAGACAATAGGACTTTATCCCAAGGCTTTTCTCTACTACTTGACACAGGGTTTTAAAAATTACTAGTCCATCTATATCCAGAGCACTTCATTGGTATTAGGTAGTTCATTCTTCATAAACTGTATAACCAAGTCATACCTATGTAAGAATTCATTGTTTAACACTTGGTAAATAGTTCGGGGTTTTTTGTTTGTTTGTTTTGTTGTGTTGTGTTGTGTTTTAAGATGCCTTTAAAAGACATGTTAGTTTTTACTATTCCAAATGATCGATGGAAAGGCCCTGGTCAGACTAGCAGAAGGAAACACTGTGTTTTCAAAGCTGCAGATGCTTTTGGAGTGTTTCAAGAGTTTACCATTTTCATTCAGCAACTCTGATTCATCATTTCTTTTCTCAACCAACCACATTTTAGGAGCTACAAGCATATACTTCAGCCTTAACAGCAATTCTCTTTTGCAGTGTATATCATTTAAATGTACACATATTACCTATCAGATCACCACAGTTTGATCAGCCAGTTGTCATCAAGAATTAAACCACCTTTTCAGAAAATCTTGTTTATGTGTTGGGAGTCTGGGTTCCAACAATAAACTATATTTATTCTAGAAAATAGGTTACTCTGAAACTTGTGGTATTCAGACAAGGACAATAATTTGCTTTTATCTATGAGTAGTTTACAAGTTCTGAATTTAGTAACTTCCCAGTCTTATTATTCTTACACTCAAGAGAAAAGGCATTCTTAACTAAACTATGTGTGAAGAGACAAATAAAGCTTATGAAGCAAAAAATCTGAAGTTCAGGACTCAAATTCTGTTACCACAATCAACAAAGAATTGTTCAGTGTATATATAAACCTGTGTCTGGAATTTAGTCAGTGAGATAAACCAAGCCACTGCCATGTGTTGTGTAACTGCTCATAAAATAGCCTTAGGGAGTCATGACAAAGCTAATGATAAACATTGCATTTCCACGTCAAAATGTTTTGAAACACAGGCTTGACTATTTCTTAATAAAAGTTCAAATTGCTGTTTCCAATTTTAGTTTGTAAGAGGAAATGAGAGCTTCAAGAGAGCAGATTCTTTGAGCTTCTTACCTGTCTTTGTGTTCTGAACCTAAAATAACACCTGATGTCTAATACCTACAGGTTGAATGTTACATAGTAGTGATGAAAAGAGACTAGGCGTGACTCTCAGGTCTAATAACTTTCTAACTGTTGAACTCTGAACAAGTCACTTGAGTCCTCTAACCCTAGTTTCTTTATCTCTTAAAGGGAAGTAACAATAGCTATAGTATAGCCCACACTATGGTACGCTCCTACAGCCGTAGCACTGAATAGGTAAAGATAGCAGTAGGAGTCCAATTCCAGCCCTGGCTACGTGAGACCCCAACCAAACAGAAAGAAAGAAATGATACTCTGCTCTGTGCAAAGTCACATGATTTAATTATTTAAAGCCACCATGGAAAATCCTATAGCCTTATTTAAAGTCATTATTTTAGTACCAAAACTGCCACAACACAAACATAGCCTGCAGCAGTAGACTTGAATTCATAGTAACATTCTTCTTTTCAGTAATATATTGGGTGCCATTTGCCTTATGTAATTTTATTTAATACCACTGTGAAGTAGGCTATCAACCCTGTTTTGAAGATGAGGAAACTAAATTTGTTATCTGATGCATTAAAAAAATCTCTAAACTTACTAGCTTTAAAACATCAAATTTTTAATGTATTTATGTACTAAGATATTGAACCCAGGGCCGTGTGTATGCTTGGCAAGCACTTTCTGCCACTGAGCTACATCTCTGGACACAGCAGCGTTCCCTAATTCACAGTTTGTGACGTGTCGGGAGTCAGACGCCGCTTAGCTTCAAACTCTGTTTTAGAATCTCTCACTAGCTGATAGTGAAAGTGTTGTCCAGGACTGTAGTCATTTCGAGACTACACTAGGGAAAGGTGCACTTCCAAGCTTATTTGTGTCAGCAGGATGTGGTTTGTCTCGGGCTGTTTGAAGTCCTTTGACACATGGACTTCTGTAGGGCAGATCACAGCATACCTAAGCTGGCTCTATTAAGGTGAACAAGTAAAAGTGCCAGGAATACTGAAGTCAGTCTTGTTGCAATTGTTTGGGAGACAGGGTCTTGTGTGTGCTAGATAAATGCTACACTATTAAGCTACGTCCCCTAGCTCTCAAGTCCATCTATTTATAATGTAGCTGGTTTAGAATTGATACCCCTGTGTTCTAGTCAAAAAACAAGTCACATGGATTCTGTTCCTATTCAAGGTGTGAGAGTATCACACAAGGCATAAATACAAGGAGGCCCAAGTCATTGTCAACCATTTTCAGGAAATTGCTTTTCCAGTTTCAAACTGGGCTGGGAACAAAGCCAGTGTACCCATCTATTCTTCTTCTCCCAATGAATGCATGGTGATGTTGGGCTAGCATAAACCCACTAGAAGTCAATCACTGTTCGCTGCTTTTTAACCTTTAACCCCAGAACTTGGGAGGAAGACACTGGCATCTCTGTGAGTTCAAGGCCAGCCTGGTCTACATAGTGAGCTCCAGACTGGCCAAGCTACATAGCAAGACCTTGTCTCAACAAAACAAAAAACACAAAACTATTGTAAAATATATGCCCCCACATAATACATGCCTCTTTATATAAATATACACATGTAAAGAAATATTTTATTTTGAAGTAAATTTAGATGTACAGAAGTCTCAAAAAATAACTTTCACAAAGAGTACCATAAAGTTGACATGGAATAATGATTACAGTCAGTTTTAAAAGAACAACGCCATTAAAATTAGAAGTGTGCTTTATATATACTAAGACAAAAAATGATTGACATGTATAGGTGGGTGCTAAAGAAAAAGAGATCAATAGTTGCTCTATCTTTATTTCAATACCTATTTACTATGTTGTGTTACCTTCTGTGTTTGTTTTGCTGATTTGAGTTTTTACATGAATTGATAACCCTCAGTCTTGAAGCTTTTTTCTGTTTGAATGGCTTGCTGTGACTTCTGTTACCATTTACACTGTACATGGCAACACAAGATGAATGGAGATGTCCTTTACAAACCATTTTCTTTCTTTTTTATTTTTTTTATTAATTTATTCTTGTTACATCTCAATGGTTATCCCATCCCTTGTGTCCTCCCATTCTTCCCTCCCTCCCATTTTCCCATTATTCCCCTCCCCTATGACTGTTCCTGAGGGGGATCTCCTCCCCCTGTATATGCTCATAAGGTATCAAGTCTCTTCTTGGCAACCTGCTATCCTTCCTCTGAGTGCCACCAGGTCCCCCCCCCCTCCAGGGGACATGGTCAAATGTGAGGCACCAGAGTACATGAGAAAGTCATAAAAAATATGGAACGCTTCACGAATTTGCGTGTCATCCTTGCGCAGGGGCTATGCTAATCTTCTCTGTATCGTTCCAATTTTAGTATATGTGCTGCTGAAGCAAGCACTTACAAACCATTTTCATTCAGTCTTCTTACACAGCAGCAACCATATTTCCCTTGACCTCAAGGCTATATGTTTCCATTGTTCCAGTGGCATGAGAAGCCCAAAATAAGGCATGTCTTTAGTTCCAGCACCTGGACTACATAGTCAGATCTAGGACAGCCAGGGCTATGTAGAGAGACCCTGTCTCATTAAAACACACACACACACACACACACACACACACACACACACCAAAATAGCCCAACTGTAGCAAACTTCCAGTTAAGTAATGTTGGGCCATTCATGGGATTTCTGGGAAAGTATTATTACTTCCTTGGATACTAATATCTCTAGGCAAAGATCGAGGCTATGGGGCTAGAGAGCAAAATATTTTATGACTTGGATCAGCAGGCATAACAGATGAGAGAATCAGCTCTTGAGGTTGCTTGCCAGTTCACTAAGGATAATACTGTAGGACACGAATTAAGGTCTAGAATGAAAGAAATGTAAAGGCTGAATAGGCATATCTGTGAGTTTGAGGCCATATTCTTTGCTTTTGTTTGTAGCCCCTTTAAAATGTAAGAACATTCTCCTTTTTTGTTTTGTTCTATTTTGTTTTTTCAAGACAAGGTTTCTCTATGTAGCCCTGGCTATCCTGGAACTCACTCTGTAGACAATGCTGGCCACAAACTCAGAGGTCTGCCTGCCTCTGCCTCCTGAGTGCTGGGGCTAAAGGCATGAGCCACCACCTGCCAGCATAAAAACATTCTTAAAGGCTGTACAAAAACAGCATGTGGGCTATATTTGCCCCTAGATTAGTTTGCTAAACCCTGTATTGAGCCGCACTGTAAATTCGCAAAGTATTCCCTTCCTGCTAACATTGAAGCTGACTTAAAAGGACCATTCAGGAGCTCCAAGTCCAGCTACTGGTGATAATGGGTTATCCACATCAACAGTGAGTCTTGTGCGTGTAGTATTCTGAGTCACCAGGGATTAACACTACCATCTAATAACCCCTTTAAGATGTGATGTGTCCCTACCGCTGTGCATGGATTTACTTTTATATGTCCCTTTTAGGGAAGGGTGAGAGAAAGATGTGTGATACTTCAGGTATCCTTGATATGCAAGCTCCTTTCACCGAGGTACATAGAGTACTCTATGCAACAAGGCCTTCTGTGTTTGCTTTTCTCACAGAGCTGGTCCCCTTAGGCCTCTCAGTCTGTTTCTCAGCTTAGAGTTTGTTCATTTGCCCAAATCTTAAAGTTCGTAGTGAGGTGCCATACAGTTTAATACCAGAAACTAGTCAGCTACAGCCAAGCAAAGATCTGTAAGCCAAACATTGCAATCACCATTCTTGAACCTATTTTACAATGTGCATTGTGACTATGGCCGTTACCTCCTACTACCTAGCTTCTGCCACCTTGGGGTCCCTTGTGACCACTGACATAAGAATACCTATTCTAGCTATATAACCTCGAACAAGTTATTGGCCTTTTTAAACCTTAATGTACTGTGAGCTTATAGGACTCCTCAATGAATTGTGAGGATTGAATAACATAGGAGAGTGATGAGAGCCAGAAGTAAACACTTTACAGGTGGTGCATAACATCACGGAAATGTCTTTCCCATCCCACAGAATTCAGGAGTTGGAAAGAACATGAGATAACCTAGTCAAACCCCACAACATTAATAAACCCAAAGCCAAAGGAAGCAAATTCCACGTGTTTCTCCCTGCCGGCCCATCCATGACTCAGCTGTGTATTGAGTGACATTATGTCCCCTATTGTGACACAGTTGCACCTCAGATCCCTGATTGATACTTACTGGGAAGATTTTTTAATATATCCTTTGAATGAGTCTTGTGCACTTTGGCGACAAAACATCTATCTTGTCTTAGCCCCCTGGAGTTTTATTCTTAAGGACAAAATACTCTGATTCTTTGTTCTAAAAGGAAAGTTTTGCCCTGCCCTCTGGAATCTGAGATTCCTTTTCTAGATACCAGAACATATAATCTTGATGCCAATTTCATCATAACTATAGATTGGCTATTGACTCTCCCCTATATTGCTAAGCCACCCTCTACCGTCACCCAAACCCAACATGCTGGCAGTATCTAATCAGGTTGTCAGCAGAGAGGTAATTTTTGCCTTCCAGGGGACATCTGGTAATTCTGGCAGACATCTTTCATTGTCATAGGTGGTAGACAGAGGCTAAATATCCCACAAAACAGACTCCCACACAAAGGATCATTTGACCCTTATATGTCAATGTGTTAAGGTTGAGAAATCCTGACTTAGTTTTAGACCCAAATCTTTTGTTTTTCCAGACTGGACCTCATTCCATAGTCCTGGCTGGCTTGGTATTCAACTGTGTTGATTACTCTGTCTTCATACTTGTGAGCCTTCCTCCTCGGCTCCTGAGCGCTGGGTCTATAGGAGCTAGACCCAGGACTTGCATTAGTCCTTAGATTGCCAACTTAGTAGTATATAAGATTCTGTTATCTCTTATCATTCCTGCCAATAACTGTCTCTGCCTTCATTAAGGTGTAGTTAGTCATTTATAGTCTAGTAGGCTTCTTTAATTTTATGTTTATACATTGTATCTCCCAGAAGACTAAGAGCAATTTGAGGGACAGCAAACCACAATTCTCACATTACATAAGCTTATTGTACTTAGCAGTTTTTATTTTTACTTATTGTCATGTGTAAGCGCAGTTATTCATGTTCTGCAGCAGGCTTCTGGGAGTCAGCTCTCTCCTTCTACCATAGCTTCTAGGGATGGAACTCAGGTTGTCAGCCTTGCAGAGCAAGCACTTATAGCCAGTAAAGCCATCTGGCTAGCTCATGCTTCACAGAATTATCTATAAAGATGATAAGGAAAATGGATTTAGACCAACTCTTTCAGAATGCTCCTCTTTTCTAGACAAAAGGCCCAGAAAGAAAAATAGTACCCTTAGTTATTTAAGCTCAACTAGTCAACTAGTCAAGCAAATCAAACCTTGGTTTTATGGATCGCTGTCTGTTATGACCCAGTCTTGACCAGGTTTTTTTGTTGACTTTGATGTCTTTGCAGGTTTCTCATTTGTTTGTCTTTAGCTGCTCTCTGTTCCAATGGCCAGAGCACCTGTTCTCATTTCTCTAGCTTCTCTATCCACTAATACCCAAGCACCCTGGACTTCCTGTTTGATAACACATCACATACCAGTTTCTTTGTCAGTGTTTTTCTTCCAGAGAACTTTTAGTTAACATGAAGGCAGAGATGATTGATACCTCCCTTCATTAACCATATTACACAATTCCCAGCAGACATTCAGTTAGATATTTATTGGATGCATACAGTACTGGCTCAAATTCTGACACATACTAGTAAATAACAAAATTTATTTATTCCATTTTTAGTGCAATTGAACTTTTTTTTTTTTTTTTTTTACACAAAATGAGTTGTCAAAACATAAGGGACTCCAGAAGAAAATTTAACGGAGACAATACAAACAAGAAATTTTAAATCTTGAAAAATGTAACTTCCTGTTTTGACATATGCTGATTAATGTTTAGGGTCATGAGATCTGCTCCATGTCACTTTCCTAGACTAGCCCTTCTTACTCCTTTGTTCTCTGAAGTTCCAGGATGTGAGTCCTGGGAAATAACTAGTAGACATTAAAAAAGTAAGTCTTTTTTAATGCCTTCCTCCTATACTCTTTAAGAAGCCTATCTTTGGAGTTCGAGAGTTAAGAGCATTGGCTCTTAAACTAGCTCAGTTGTTAAGAGCACTAGCTGCTGTCCCAGAAGACCCAGGTTCAATTCCCAGCACCCACATGGCAGCTCACAACTGTAACTCCAGTTTTAGGGGATTCATCATTCTCACACAGACATGAGTCCAGGCAAAACACCAATGCACATAAAATAAAAACAAATAAATTATACAAAAAAGAGAAGTCTCTCTTTCTTTGGATCTCTCTGTAGTGATTGAACCAAGAGAGTTGGCTAGTCTCTTCAGCTAATGAGAAAGAAAAGGGGGAAAATTACTTTCATCTAGCCAAGACCATTTCTTCATGATTGCCATTATAGAGACGTACATCAAACAAAAAGTTAAACTTCATTAAGTTAAACTAAATTTCATATATCACTTCTGATATTTTTGTTAGAGAAGATTGATTCAAAAGTGTATCTGTTCACTCAGGTGACTGTAACATTTCCATTCACTGGGCAATTTTTTTGTTTTGTTTTGTTTTTGTTTTTCGAGATAGGGTTTCTCTGTGTAGCCTTGGCCATCCTGGATTCACTTTGTAGACCAGGCTGGCCTCGAACTCACAGTGATCCGCCTGCCTCTGCCTCCCGAGTGCTGGGATTAAAGGCATGCGCCACCACGCCCGGCTCCACTGGGCAATTTTTAAATTATGGAAGTTTTTTTCTTTTCTTTTTTTTTGGGGGGGAGGGGGGTTTGTTTGGTTGGTTGGTTTGGTTTTCGAGATAGGGTTTCTCTGTGTAGCCTTGGCCATCCTGGATTCACTTTGTAGACCAGGCTGGCCTCGAACTCACAGCGATCCACCTGCCTCTGCCTCCCGAGTGCTGGGATTAAAGGCGTGCGCCACCACACCCGGTTTTGGAAGTTTTTTTCTTAATCTGAAGGTTGGGAAGTCCAAAACAAAGACCCCAACAGATCCAATAAGGGCCCTGCTTCTGATCCCTAGGTGGTTCACCTCCTGTGCCCTTACATGATGAAGAACCAAAACAAGCTCCCTCGGTCCTCCTTTATCAGGGTACTTACCATATTAATAAGGGACCTCTCACCGGGCAGTGGTGGCGCAGGCCTTTAATCCCAGCACTTGGGAGGCAGAGGCAGGAGGATCGCTGTGAGTTCAAGGCCAACCTGGTCTACAAAGTTAGTCCAGGACAGCGAAGTCTACACAGAGAAACCCTGTCTCAAAAAATCAATAAATAAATAAATGGGGGGACCTTTCCTCTTGATCTAATCACCTTCCAGAGGCCTTACTTCCTTTTTGGTTTGTTTTGGTTTGTTCTTTGAGACAAGGTTTCTCTGTGTAGCCTTGGCTGTCCTGAACTTGCCTTGTAGACCCGCTGGCCTCAAACTCACAGAGATCTGCCTTCCTCTGCCTCCCTGAGTACTGGGATTACAGGCCCAGCTGAGACCCTACTACTTCTTCTTTTTTTAATAATTTATTCAGATTACACCTCACTTGTATCTTCCTGCTCTCTCTCTGGCCGCCCCCTCTTTGCCCTATTCCCCACCCCTAGACCTCTGACAGAAGGGGGGCTCCTCCTCCACCATATGACCACAGCCTATCAAGTCTCATCTGGATAGCCTGCTTTCCCTTCCTCTGAGTGCCACCAGGCCCCCTCACCAAAGAGAAGTGATCAGATTGGCGGCACCAGAGTTCATGTCAGATGCAGTCCCCACTCTCCCGCAGCCGGGAGATTGGCTAGATCTGAACAAGGGGTCTAGGTTTACTACATGCATTGTCCTTGGTTGGTATAGCAGTTTGTGCAGGCCACCCTGCTGGGTCCAGATCTGCCAGCCTTGATGGTCTTCTTGTGGGCCTCCTGGACCCTCTGGGTCATTCTGTCACCCCATTTTTCCATACCACTCTCACATGGAGCACAGCAACAAGCCCCAGCATGTGTCCCAATTCCCCACTGAGTGGAGACTCTAAGAGGACATCTATGTTGTGCTAATATCCACTTATAAGTGAGTATATACCATGCATGTCTTTCTGGGTCTGGGTTACCTCACTCAGGATGATCATTTCTAGTTCCATCCATTTGCCTGCAAATTTCAAGATTTCCTAGTTTTTAATAGTGGAGTAGTATCCCACTGTGGAAATGGACCACAGTTTCTGTATCCATTCTTCAGCTGAAGGGCATCTAGGTTGTTCCCAGATTCTGGCTATTACGAATAAGGCTGCTATGAACATAGATGAGCAAATCTCCTTGTTGTGTAGTGGAGCATCTTTCGGATATATGCCCGTGAGTGGTGTGGCTGAGTCTTGAGGTAGTATTCCCAATTTTCTGAAAAAAAAACACCAGACTGATTTCCAAAGTGGTTGTACAAGTTTGCACATCCTCCCCCAACAGGTGCTGTCACTGAGTTTTTTATCTTAGCCATTCTGATGGGTGTAAGATGGAATCTCAGAGTCCTTTTGATTTGTATTTCCCTGATGACTAAGGGCATTGAGCATATCTTTAAGTGTTTCTCAGCCATTCAATATTCCTCTGTTGAGAATTCTCTGTTTAGCTCTGAACCTCATTTCTTTCTTTCTTTTATTTTATTTTATTTTATTTTATTTTATTTTTTTTTATTTTTTTATTTTTTTTTTTGGTTTTTTGAGACAGGGTTTCTCTGTGTGGCCTTGGCTGTCCTGGACTTGCTTTGTAGACCAGGCTGGCCCTGAACTCACAGTGATCCACCTGCCTCTGCCTCCCAAGTGCTGGGATTAAAGGCGTGCGCCACCATACCTGGCTGCTGAGCCACCTCACTGGCTATTGCTTACCTCCTGGATTCCAAGGGGAAAGTACCTTTTTGTAATGGCTGTAGTCACTGCTATGCATTGTTTCCTTCAGGACAGAAGCACATTTTACATTTATGGGCCTGCCTGATTCCCTTTGGCTTGACTAAATTTAACAGGGTCTGTCAAAATTATAACTTTTCCTATTATTAAAAATAAACTAAGAGGGGCTGGAGAGATGGCTCAGAGGTTAAGAACACTGTCTGCTTTCCCAAAGGTCCTGAGTTCAATTCCCAGCAACCACATGGTGGCTCACAACCATCTGTAATGAGATCTGGTGCCCTCTTCTGGCCTGCAGGGGTACATGTAGGCAGAGCATGATATGCATAATAGTAAATTAAAAAACAAACAAACAAAAAACCCAAAACAAAAATAAACTAAGAATGGTGAGATGGCTCAGCAGCTAAAGCACTTAGCATGCAAGTGTGAGCACTGGAGTTTGGACCTCAGAACCTGAGTCAGTAGTGATTGAGTGTGGTCACTGGCCTGTAATTCTAGCCTTGGAAGGTGGTAGGATTCCTAGGGCAAACTAGCCAACTCTGACTACGATTATTTTAAAGGAAGAAGAAAAAGAAAGTATGTGCTGTCTTTCCCCAAATTCTCAGTTCTCCAAGTGCTTAGAAATCTTTGCGTTCAGTCTTGGGCTGGTTCCAGTCTTTTTTGGTTTTCTTTTCCTGGCTGTGAGCTGGTGGTTTGTCAGTATATATACATTTTCTTTGGCTTTTACAAGACAGGAGGATTAAACTGTAATCAGAAAGGTGTCAGGCTTGACTGTTGACATGTATGTTTAACTTAGGGCTAATTTCACCAGTTTCTTCCCAGATCTAGCTGGATTTACCACTTGTTTATTATTATAGTAAAAACATGCAGAAAAGAGACAAACTTTTTAAATGTTCTCACCAGAGGATAATAGAGAACACTTTCTAAAACAAAATCTGAAGTTCCTAACATAAATGATGCCTGACAGCCAAAAGAGGAGAGGGTGTGTCTCAAGAAAGATAAGCTGGGGGATAAAGAACAATTCTTTGCTCTGGCTTATCATTTCCACCTAAACTGAGACATCCTTATTTGTGTTCTGACAAGTCCTATCTCTTCTGGAGGATGCTCAGCAAGCAGAATGTGAGAGTGGAGCCTTGGGAAACAACAGTACTGGGAGACAGATTAGTCTCCTGACGGTAATGCTTGTTTCAGCAGTGTTTGCCTTCTGTGTGGAGTTCCTTAGTGGCACACACCCTTTACCTAATCAGCCACAATGAAAGGTAACTGCCAACAAATACAGGATGGTCATAGCCAAGGAAAGGTGGGCATTTTTAGTGTAATGGCAACCAGAATTCACTTTGTTGGTCAAAACTCTACCTAACTGTCCTCAATTTTTCTTTCTTTTCTAGATTTGACTGACTCACGATTCTGTCTATAAAGTCTAAGTCAACTGGTCATCATAAAAGGTTTTTATTTTTATTACTTTTATTGGGGAGTGGCTATGCCATCACACGTGTGTGGAGGTCAGGGCACAACTTTGTGGAGTTATGCAGGGATTGAACTTAGATCATAAGGCTTTGCAGCACCCACCAAATCATTTTGTGCCCCCTCCAAATTTTTTAATAAATCATTAACTACCAATAATTTCAAAATTATAAAATTCTTCTAAAATTATCATTATAATAATATACTTTAGACAATTTTTATATTGAATGGGAGCAGCAGCATTTTATTTAGTTGTTTTTTGTTTGTTTGGCTGCTTGGTTGTTTTGTTTGGTTGGTTGGTTGGTTGGTTTTTTGAGACAGAGTTTCTCTGTGTAACCTTGGCTGTCCTCGACTCACTCTGTAGACCAGGCTGACCCCAAACTCACAGCGCTCCACCTGCCTCTGCCTCCCAAATGCTAGGATTAAAGGCACATACCACCATGCTCAGCTTATTTAATTTCTTTTTAAATTGTAAGGAAAATCAAAGTTCTATATTTTTAATTGCAATACCAACACTTAAATATTTTTTTAAATGGGCTTAAGTTGTAATTTAGTAGTAGTAGAATATTTGCCTGGCATGTGGCAGGCACTCCTCTCCCCCACCACACACACAGAGAAAAGAAAAAGAAGAAAGGACAGGGCTGATTAAGTTATAAAAATTGCCAGCTGCTTCACCTGCCATCACAAAAGTTCTCACATAATATTTTCTATGCCCACTAATATTATTGCCTAAAATTAAGATCCATTATAAGAACTGGATTCCAGGCCCAAATGCACTGGGCCTAGCATGACTTTTTGAAGCCTTAAAGCCCACCCTCAATGACACACTTCCTCCAACAAGGCCACGCCTCCTAATCCTTTTAAACAGCTCAACTCCTTGGTGGCCAAGTATTTTTTTTTTTTTTTCTTTTCAGTCGCTTTATTGGCTTTACATTTTTCCATGCAAATGAGCAACATTGTCCTGTTGACAGAAACTTACACTGAGTGGGAAGGCGATCTCCAATTAGAAGCTGGTAACACAAGCCCCACCTGGCACATGGAAATAACACAATGCTCACCACAAACAGATCAGTAAAGGCATGTCAGGAAAATGCAAGGAAAAGGAATACAGCGGGAATCACAGTATGAATCTCGTGGAAAATGGCCCAGGTTAGGGCATAAGGCAGAATTCATCATGATGATCATGGTGATTAGAGCGCTCCCCCATAAGAATACGGAGACAATTTCTCAACTGTAGTTCCCTAAGTTTTCTCCTGATTTCTCTCATCTCCTCCATGAACATTTCCATATCATCTCCATCTCCACCCAGCCCATCATTAATCTGCCTATTGGGAATGGCCCATCGAAAGTTAGGGGCAAGACGGCAAGCCTGTCCTCTTCGGTTGTGGTTGTGGTTGTTCGCTGCAGGCTGGTGGCCATCACCTCCTCCCAAAGGGCGGTCTTCCTGTGCATTCTGTGCGGGCTGCTCCATTTCCTCGTTGTCCTGGTGGATATTTGCCATGATGAGATTTTGTTTTCTGGTTGTTATTCTGGGCCTATCACTTGCCGCGCAGTCCTCTTAGTTCTCCCTCCAAGACTGCTCTGCGCAGCTGCTAGTAGACCTGCTCCGCTCGCTCAGGGCCAGACGCCAGCCGAGGACCGTTCTTATTCAGACCACCACATGGTCCTTTGAGGCTATGTTTCAATTTGTGACAAAATTACTAAAAATATAGAGTATCTAACCATTCAGCAAGCACAGCTCTAATTCACTGCCTGCACACGGGTCAGAATCAAAGTCTGAAATTCCCAGCTCAGGAGGCACGAAGCAAATGAATCTCAAAGGGAAGAGCATCGGCCAGGGAGTGTGCTTGGCCTCCACCGCGCAGGCGCCTTGTGCAACTCTGAGGCCAAGCCCTGAACCCCGATCTCACCATGCTTTAGTTTCATCATCTGTACACGTGGGTAGTTCTAGTTCCCCTGGACAATCTCCTCCCATGGATACTGAGATCTGACTGCACAGAATGCAGAACTCAGAAACGCAGTGCTGCATAGTTTGAACTCATTTGTAATTACTATTATAATCTTAATGTGGGGAACCTACTCCTGATGTTCCTTTTCATAAGAGAAATGTTATATGTGTGTGTATTCATTACAGCATACCTTTGGAATTGGTGTGTGTGTGTGTGCGCGCGCACGTGTGTAAGCATGCACATGTGTAAGTGTGTGTGTAAAATATTTCCAGTATGGACAGTAAAAACTTGGGTAAGTTTTCAAACAAGTTGGTTGAGCCAGAATTGTACTGTGAAACACAGAAATATGTGCTGTCTCTCAAAGCAACAGCATTATAAACTCATCCCCTAGAGCCGGGGGTGGTGATGCACACCTTTAATCCCAGCAGAGGCGGGCAGATCTCTGTGAGTTCGAGACCAGCCTGGTCTACAAAGTGAGTCCAGGACAGCCAGGGCTTGCTACATAGCAAGGGCTTGTCTCAAAAAACAAAACAGAATAAAGAGGCCTTGTCCCCTAGAGCAGTGGTTCTGAACCCTCCTCGTGCCGTAACTCTTTAATACACTTCCTCGTGTTGTGGTGACCCCGACCATAAAGTTATTTAAGTGCTACGTCATAACTGTAATATTGCTATTATTATGAATTGTAATGTAAGTATTTTTTGCAATACTTGGGGTACATGACAATCTGTTGTAGGAATCTGGGGGTGGGGGTGGGGGCAAGCAGTTAACAAATACAAAGCGCCAGACTGTACTTCAACAGTACATTTTTTTCCATACCTGCCTCTAACAGTCGTGATGAGTATTTTAGCAAGTATGGGGCAATACATCTCACTGTGTTTTAATTTGCATCTCCCTTATGGCATTGTTAATATTGTTTATTGGCCATCTATTGTCTTTTGATGTGTCTACTTAGGTCCTTTATCTGGTTTTCAATCAGATTATTTGCTTCCTAGCTTTTGGATTGAGTTCTTAGTACATTTTGGGCAGAAATCTCTTAGCAGAGCAGAGTTTACAAATATTTTCTTCCATTCTACAGGTGTTCCTTAGCTGGGCTGTTTAAGTTTGGTATAATCCTGTTTGTCTTCTTGTTTTGATTGCCTGTGCTCTGGGGACTGTGTGCAGAGAGTCATTCCCAGAACAGTGCCACGGAGCAGGCGTTTTCTGCTGGTAGCCTTATCATTCCTGGACTTAGAGTTAAATCTTTAACCCGTCTTCATATATGGTTATGAAATGAGGGTCTTCATTCTTAGAGCACATAGTATTCTGTTTTCCAACACTTATTTATTGAAAAAACTGCCCCTATATTTATTTGGTGTCCTTGGCAACTTTTTGGAAGATCAATTGGCTATTAATGTGTGACTTTATTTCCAGGGTCCCTGTTCTATCCCATTGGTTGGTATTGTATGCTGGGAGCGCGCTGCGTTGGTAAAGATGGTTGAAGCTCTGTAGTTTGGCCTCTAGACCACTTTGGCTGCTCACAGTCTCTCTACTTCCATGTGAAGTTTAGAAATTTTCTATTTCTATAAATAACGTTATTGATATTTTGATAGACACTGTGTTGATTCTATATATTAATATATGTAGGATGGACATTTTAACAGTATTTTTCCAATCTGTGAACATTTTTCTTTCTTTTTTTGTCTCATTCCTGCCATTTCTGCTTTGTAGTTTTGTTTAGAGATTGTTTCTTTACAGTTATTCCTAAACATTTTTTCTGTAACTATTATCTGATATTATATTCTGGCTTTCTTTTTTTAGATAGTTCACAATTAGAGCACAAAATCACTATTGATTTTTATGTTCTTTTTTTTTTTTTTTTTAATCTTAAAATTCTACTTTATTCTAAAAGCGCCCTTCCCCCTAGTTATCTTTTCTTTCTGCATAGAAGACAACATAGTCTACAAGCAGGGATATTTTAACTTCTTTCTTTCCAATATCAGTGGATTTATTTTCTCCCTTTTTCTTGCTTAATTTCTCTGGTTCCAGCTTCTATTACAATACAGCTATTAGGAGAAAAGCTTTCACCTTTTTCTGTTGAGTATGATGCTAACTCGTCCTATGAGTGGGTTTTATTATGCTGGTTTGTCCTGCTTCTATACCTAATTTGCTGAGGGGTTTTGGCAATAATGAACATTGAATTTTGTCAATCCCTTTGCAGTGTCTATTAAAATGATCATATAGTGTTTTACTTTATTCTGTTAATGTGATATATTACATTTATAGATGTTTGGACATTGAAAGATATTTGCATCTCTAGGATGAATCTCGTCTATCCATAGCAAATCATCTCATAAAGGATTTATCACATTTTATTTTGTATGTGCACTTGTGTATGGGTGTGGGTGTGGGCACATGCACAACTTGTTAGGTAGGCCTGATAGCAAACACCTTTACCCGCTGAGTCATCTCACAGGCCCCAGATCATCTAATTATGCTAACTATGTGCTCTACTACTGAGCCACATTCACAGCCCACAGGAAGTATTATTTTCATTTTACAGATGAAAAAATAAGTTAAGAAAAAAGTGATATCTATATCTATTTTTTTAAAGTTTTATTCCAGCGGTCTTTCATTAACTTTATGTCCAAAAGAGGGAACATATTTGAGGTCCTACCTTGATTCTAAAGTCAATAAAGAACACTACCAAAAAAACAAAACAAAAATTAAAAAGTAGAAAATCTGAACAGATCAGTCTAGAGTAAGGAATTTATGTCAATAATAGAATGTCTCCCATAATGAAAATTCCAGACGCTTAAATTTGAGGCCTTGAGTTCCACCCTTATCAGCAGACGATCTCTTTCTTCTATACACAAAAGCATCTTCAGGGTCCATAGGAAGGCTCCGCAGGCAGAAGTGCTTGCCACCAAGGCTCATGATGCACTCCCTATCTGGGACACATTATGAAGCGAGAACCAGCTTCTAGTCTGTGTGAGTAACATGCGCTTTCCTCCTAATAAAATACTTGGTTTATTGCAATTGCAATTTTCTATTGCATTTAATAATTTCTATTTTCTAAGACAATTTCTTCAGCTGCATTGTTTTAGTAGATTTTGATTACATTTGATAATAAAAGTGGATTACTAATGTTGTTGCAAGTAGAAAGTACGAAGTATTTCTATCTGTAAATGGTTTTATTGAGATAAGGTCTGTAGCCCAGGCTGATTTAAAAGTTGCAGCAATCCTTCCTTACCCTCCATAGCACTGAGATTATAGGCATGAACCACCAAGCTGAGCTGTGATTCTTCTTTTTAATAAACCACAAAGAATCTGGTGATACAGAGATGCAGATCAGTGCATCTCTCAGCCCTTATCAGAGAAACTTGTATTTGTAGCAGACAGAGATTAACAAAAAGACCCACACCTGACTACACATGTACAAAATAAGACGCTGCAGAATGACCAACCCTAAAGGGAATGTCTATACTGAAAACCTCCCCCCAACCCAACGTTCTGAGATCACCGTGGAAGAGTGGGTGGAAAGACTGGAGGAGCCAGTGGTGGGAGTGAATGCAAACAGTAGCTTCCAGACACCCAGGACCGCTGTGCAAACAAGCTCACAGCAGCTGTGACCACACACACAAGCCCCGTGCAAGCTCAGGCCAGACCAAATCCCAAGATGGAGAAGGGATGAAGTCCCACCCCTAGCTGAGGAGCTCCTGGCAAATGAAAGGGTTGCCCCTGTCAGGCTGGCCAGACTCCAGATGCATGAAGCATACATCCACAATGTATATGCTGACGAGTGGGGAAGAGCACACAGTGTTGGGTGGGTAGGGAAGAGGGGTAGATCTGGAAGTACTCAGGGGGAGGGGCATTATGATCAAAAGTCATCAAAGAATTAAAAAAAGAAAGAAGGGAGAGGGCATTTGACGTTATTTCTATAATATTCTCAGCAGCTCGTATTCCTATCTCTTTTACTGCTTTAGAGAGACAAGTAACGGAATGACACACAACCTGAAGCAGCTCTCCTTTAACTCGCTGCCCGCTAATCTCGATCAACTCCCAGAAATGCTTCTTGTAAGTGAGCATCACCCATTCTCCAACTTTAATTTTTCCAAATGAAATGTTATGAATCACAGTAAGCTAAAAAGCATCAGCTGTCCTCCTCCCAAGGCTCATTTGTGTCTCTAATCTAGTACAGAAACGTTTGCCTGTTCTCTACCCAGAAACCAGTCATTTTTAATTTCTAGTGATTCAACATGACAGGCGAGGTTCCTACTGTCATTCAGTTTACATGCTAATGCAGTGAACAGACGAGACATAAGTACGAAAGTCATTTCAGACAGTAAAGTGAAGGGAATGTAGTAGAGTACTTGGAAGAAGAAATACCGTAGGTGATAAGAGAAGCCCCACTCCAGTCCTGCAACTCTGGGGATTGGTGCCAAGGCCTTGTGCATGCTAGGCAGTCACTGAACTACATCATCGTAACCCAGTGAAGGCTTCTTCAAAGGCAGCTGTCCCGGCTGAACCCTAAACTATGGGTGAAAAAAAAAGCCAGGTATATAAGAAACTGGGTGAAAACTTCTGTGGTAGTAGTAATTTCCCTAAAACCATCCACTCATCAATACAAAGTTATTAACTTTAAACAAAATTGGGGAGAGTTTAGATATGTTCAAGAACTTTCTTGCTTGTGTAGTCAGACGTCAACACAGTGCTCTGGCACTGAAGGGTAGATGCCCCCAGCTTTAGCCCCTATTATTCCTTTTATATAATCTTACAGAATTTTTTTTCTTGGCTGTTCCATTTAGCATTGATTTAACCCTTCTCTGCCCTTAATTATTCTCTTCTTTCTTTCTTTTTTTTTATTTTTTTTTCTTTTTTGGTATTTTTGAGACAGGGTTTCACTATGTAGCCCTGGCTGCCCCATAACTTTCTATAGCAGGTAGCCTCAAACTCACAGGGATCTGCCTGCCTTTGCCTCTCAAGTGTTGGATTGGCATATTTATTTTTTGCATATACTGTGGACCCCTTGAAAATAATTATACCTATGCTTCTTGTATAATCATTAATATATTAAGTCATTAACTTCTTCCCTAAAATGAACAAAAATTTCTGACTTTTAATCGTAGAACAATTGTTCTCAACTTGTGGGTCACAACCCCCGGGGAGCTTGAAAACCCCTTTCACAGGGGTTACCTAAGACCATTGGAAAACACAGATATTTATATTAGATTCACAACTAGCAAAATTGTAGTTATGTAGTAGCAATGAAAATAATTGTGTGATTGGGGTTACCACAACATGAAGAACTATACTAAAGCTTGCACCATTCATTAGAAGATTGAGAATCAATGATATGGAACATAGTGAAACAGAGCAAAACATGGTTACCATAGAACTACATTAGGGTTAACTATAGGAATGAAGGGGGGAGCGGTACCTAGGAATAAGTAAACAGTCTGAAACCAGCAAAAGTCCCTTTATGCCAAATTAAGGAAAGGGATTCAGAGGTTATTCTGTTAGAGGAAAGGCAGTGTGATGGTTTGGATAAGAATGGCCCTTATAGGCTGGGCGTGGTGGCACACCCCTTTATTCCCAGCACTCAGGAAGCAGAAGCAAGCAAATCAATGTGAGTTCAAGGCCAAGGCTACACAGAGAAACCTTGTCTCAAAAAACTAAAAAGAAAGAAAGAAAAAGAATGGCCCTTATTGGCTCATATACTTAAATGCTTTTGTCACTAGGAACGGCACTATTTGAAGGATTAGAAGGGTCAGGAGGTGTGGCCTTGTTATTAGAGAATTGTGTCCCTGGGGTGGGCTTTGAGGGTTTAAAGCCCATGTCAAGCCCATATGTAGTGAGACTTTTGGAATTTTGGTTTCTTTTTAAAACACTGAAATATTTTAAGAATGTTTTCAGCCGGGCATGGTGGTGCACGCCTTTAATCCCAGCACTCGGGAGGCAGAGACAGGCGAATTGCTATGAGTTCAAGGCCAGCCTGGTCTACAAAGCCAGTCCAGAAGAGCCAAGGCTACACAGAGAGACCCTGTCTTGAAAAACTAAATAAAAATAAAAATAAAATGAAAAGGTTTTCATTTTAATCCCAGGTATGCGGATATAGGGCTGCTTTACAGCAGCTGACTATGATTTGCCTCATGCTGTAGCAGAGCTGTGGTTTTGCCAACTGCAGAGAGTTTCTGCAATTACGTGATGTGTGGAATTCTGAGGACTGTTCAGAGGGTATATAAATGTTAGGGCCCCGAGAGGTGGGAGGGGGATTGTTGGTTGGTTGTTGGTTGTTGGTGGTGGTTGTCACAATTTTTTAATTAGTTGTGCACAAAGAAGAAACAAGAAGAGGAAATTAGATATCCTGACAGCAGAGATCAAACTTGCCGCAAGGAGCTGGTCACCTCCAGTCAGCAGGAAAAAATAGTCTTTAAAAGATGCCCCGTCTCCGACTCCTGACTTTACTCAGGGATCTTTTTTCCTCCCTATCCTTTTTTCTCTCTTATCTAGTGTTAGGGAGTTGAGAAGGTGGAAGGAAAGGAGTGAGGAAGGATGGAAGGAAGAACCCACAAAGTAGCAAATGCCAGCTACACCCATACTCTTTCTGCTTGCAGAAAGAAAGATCAGGGTCTAGTTCTGCCTGCCACCATGTTCTCTGACATGATGATAATAGACTAACCCTCTAAAACTGCAAGCAAGGCCCTTTTTAAGTGTTGCCTTGGTCATGGTGTCTCTTTACAACAACAGAAGAGAGACTAAGATAGAGGTTGGTAGCAGGAGTGGGATATTGCTTTGACAAGCTTGACCATGCTGCACGTTAGTGGAATGTGAGCTTTGGGACTTTGGATTAGGAAAGCAGTTGAATATGTAAAGCAGGGCTCGATGGGCCATCCTAGTAAGAGCATGGAAGACAGTGCAGCTGGGAGCGGCGTAAGTAGGCCTGGCTCAAGAAGCCTCAGAGGGGAAGAATGTTAGTAACTGTCTTAGACACCGTTCTTGCGATATTTTGGCAAAGTACGTGGCTGGGTTTTGCCCCCGTGCAAAAATTACGCCAGAGATTAAACTAAAGAGTTTTGATAAATAGCTGGCATTGGCAAGAGGAGATTTCAATAGAGCCTAGTACTGTCATCTGATTATTAGTAATCACTTCTATGCATATCTATAATGAAAAGAAACAAGCCAGACAAAGATAAATACAAAATGTATAGTGTGAAGAGAAAAGGAACACCAGGAAGTGGAATGGAGCTAAGTCCAGTGCTCAAAGAAATACAAAGTTTAAAGAAAAGCCTGGTGCTAAATGGAGTAAATGGAGTAGTGCCTTGAGAGCAAGGCTTCAGCCTGCTGAGCTTCAGACTTGTGAAAAGCGATTAAAGGAAAGCTTATGCAGCAGACAGGAACCATCAGCAACAGAAAGATGTTGCACATGTGATTGGAAGGGGCCAAATTCCAGCCCCAGTAAGCTGTGGAGCTTGGCAGCTTTGTCTATGTGATTCTGGCATTAGATTAAAGAATACAAGAAAGAGGTTGTGGAATCTTCCTCCATGGCTAAGGGAAGCTACCAGGGCCAGGCATGTGTCAGGAGTATTCCTGCACTGAGGACCAGGAAGGTCACTCTATGAAGCTGTGAAGGTGAAGCCTGCATTTTGTTGGAGACGCCAAGATGTAGAGATGCCAGAGTCCTAGGATACCTGTCAAGGAAAGCGGCAGAGTGGGTGTGGAACTAGCCCATGAGAGAGGAGTGTGCTACAGCTAACAACGTTGCAGAGTACTTTGACATAGGACGTGGACATGCAGAATTTGGAGTTCTGCTGGTTTTTGGTTTTACATTGGTCCAATATGTCCTCACATTGCTCCCTTTCCTCCCTTTTGGAATGGTAATGTATATACTGCCTCATATGTTGGAAGTATGTCATCTGTTTTTTATTTTGGCTTTACAGTTAAGGGATTACCTTGGTTCTCAGAAGAGAAATTGAGCTTTGGATTTTTTTTTTTTTTTTTTAGACAGGGTTTCTCTGTGTAGCCTTTGCTATAACTTTGGACTTTTTTTTTTTCTAGACAGGGTCTCTCTGTGTAACCTTGACTGTCCTGGACTTGATTTGTAGACCAGGCTGGCCTTGAACTCACAGCGATCCGCCTGCCTCTGCCTCCCAAGTGCTGGGATTAAAGGTGTGCGCCACCGCCGCCGCCGCCGCCACCACCCAGCTAATTTTGGACTTTTAAACATGTTGAGACTGTAATCCCAGCACTCAGGAAGGCAGAGGCGGGCACATCTTTGTGAGTTTGAGGCCAGCCTGGTCTACAGAGTGAGTTACAGCACAGCCAGGGCTACAAAGAGAAACCCTGTCTCAAAAAAAAATAAATAAATAAAAAATAAAAAGAATTGCCTTGGTCATGGTGTCACTTCACAGCAATAGAACAGCAAGAGTTTGATACTTACATCTGTACTTCACAAATGAGATGACAAAGGAAATAAATGCATGCAGTGGAATATTAGGTGTGAACATTTGTGGGTAAATGGGCCGTGTGCCTACCCCACTGCACCTGTTGAGATCAGAGGACAACTTACAGGAACTGATACTTTGGACCAAATTCATTGTCAGGATTGGGGGTAAGCACCTTTACTCACTGAGAGATCTCATCTGCCCAGGAATAGATTTTGGGGGTGGTGGTTGGGGTGGAGGGTGGAGGTTTCTGTGTAATAATAGCTCTGGGTGTCCTGGAACTCACAGAGATCCACCTGCCTCTGCCTCCCAAGTGCTGGGACTAGGGCCTGCACCACCACCAGCCTGGCCCAGGAGTGAATTTTTAAGGGCAACAATACCTGTCTAACTGGTTCCCTGAGAGATGACAGGCTGTCTGGGAGGGGTGAAAAGTAAGGCCAGAATATAAAGGACTTAAAAGCTGAGATTCCCTGGTTTGAGTGTCTGTAGTCTGCTTGGAAAGTCAATTTCCATTTGCTATAGTAGTTTCCTTCCCTGTAGCCTGCAAATGTAATTTTTGTAATGTTCTTCCCTGTGGTAGTGGTTGTTAAAATTTGACTGCACACTAAAAATAAAATGAGAACTTTAAATACTATTGGTGTCTGGATTCCAAATCCAAATATTCAGAATTATCTGATCCAGGACCAATAGTTGGGACCAAGTGTTCAAATGCAAGAACCTGTGGATGACATGTCACTTTCAAGCTATAAGCAGCCCCCAATAGGCTCATAGACATCTCTGTGTTAATTTTCTTATTGTTGTGAAAAAAATAACAGTAACATCTGAAGGGAAGAAACATTTTGGCTTACAGTTTCCGAGATTTCAGTCCCTCAAGGCAAAGAGGGCACAGTAGCAGGAGTGGCTTTGCCCAAGGTAATGGGAATGTGAGGTGAAGCTGCCAGAACAGAAAGCAGAAAATAGCACCAGGAGTGCTGCACCAACATCACTAGTCACGTTCAACCTCCAGAAGGTTCTACAGCCTTCAGAGTGCCACTAGCTAGACAACAAACGTTCAAAACACATGCCTGAGAGGGACCATTCAGCGTCAAATCATAACTTAGTATGTAGCATTATATGCCAGTGACTGTGGTGTGTCCCTTGCATATATAACCTCATTTCATTATTACAACTGTACAAATGTCACTGTTCCATGTACAGCATCAAAACAGAAGAGAACACTTACTTACAAGATCGAGTACTGATATAGTGAATCTGTTCAAAACAATTCCAAACAACAAACTAGCTGTAAAGGCTAGAGAACACCACAAAATGAGTGCATCAGGTCAGAGTAACTGAAGAGTTCCTTCTCCACAAACCCTTCTCTTGTGTCTGAGAATCAACCTAAGACCTCAGGAAGAGTAGGCAGGTGTTATACTGCTAAAACATCCCCACGCCAAGAGAAAACACTACTCAGCTACACTTGCGCTATAGGAATTTGAAGGTCATATTTTATAAAATTTCCCCCAAGATGAAAATCTTTTCTTTGTATATAATTTCTTAATATTTCAGTGTCAAGTAGCTCAAACCAAATAAAGCTACAAGTTTGTTTCTCTGATCAATAAGATGTTAGAAATTCAGAAGTGAGCGTTCTGGACTTTAGTTACATGATTAGGGAATCCTTAAGCAGGGATGATAGCAGACACATCAGGAATAGTGTGCACTGGATTAGTAACCAGTGGGCTGGGTGGCACAGGAATCCCAGCACAGACAACACCAGTATTTAGGAAGCTGATACCAAGATTAGCCGGGCATGGTTTAGTTCCATCACTCAGGGAGACAGAGGCAGTCATCTCTGGGAGTTCCAGGCCAGCCTGGTCTGCAAAGTGGGTCCAGGACAGCCAACACTACACAGACAAACCCTGTCTGTCTCGAAAAAAACAAAACTAAACCAAACAAACAAACAAAAAACCCCACCAAGTTTGAGGCCACCCTGAACTACATGGTGAGAGCTCAAAACACAAAAATAATACATGATCTAAAACAATGTGAAATATATTAACAAGTCAAGACTCTTAGCAGTTTCCCAGACTTATTAGAAATGAATAAAATAGATGTATAAAGCTGTTTGGTGTCAGGTATGGTGGCAAAAGCTTTTGATCCCAGCACACTTTAATTCAGTTTGGCAGAGGCAGGCAGATCTCTCTGAGTTCCAGGCCACTCTGGTCTACAAGGAGAGTCAAGGACAGCCAAGGCTACACAGAGAAACCAGTCTTGAGAAAACAACAAAAAGCTGTTTGGTTACATTTAAAATCCAATTATTTGAAAATTTTACATATCCACGATAGACTTCAATTTTGTGAATGCTTATTTCTATGACTGAAAAGTAGATTTAAAAAAAAAAAATCTGTATTGTTACATTTGTCTTTGTTTTTATTTGCTCTACCTTGGTTTACTCCCTGCCAGCTCAGCACCTCACATGCCTGCATATCTGCAGAACGAATAGCAGAGTTTTGCAATTAGCAAGGCTTGAAAAACCTTTTAAAAATACCGTGTGTATGTGTGTGTGTGTCCCCGTGTGCACGCGCGTGCGCACCCCAAATGGAGATAAGAGGTCGACCTGTTCACTCTTTACACCATGTGGGTCCTAGAGATTGAACTCAGACATTGGGCTTGGCAGCAACTGCCTTTACCAACAGTACCATCTTTCTGGCCTCTTTTTTTTAAAAAAATTTAGTTAAATCCAAGTTCCTTAAAGACTTCGATGTTTTAAGACTAAGTAGCTAGTTTTGACACACACCAGTATTGAGTATTGTGTTTCTGACCACTGTGTTTCTACCACACAGATGCCTTCAGTATATCATTAGAACATAAGTCATATCATATTATGTATTTCTACAAGTTATAAAGCGTTACAGAAATTATACAAAGTGAAATCTCTTGTATTTAAAAAAAAAACTACTCCTTTCCCCCAAAATGTCCTTTTTTACACACAACTCCAAAAATGAAAAATTGCTTTTCACAGTTTTTAGTTTAAGTCAATTTTATTTAGTAGCATTAATTCTATGGCAAAAGATCTAAGGATGGTGCAATTGCATTAGAAACCTTCAAAGCCACACTATCCTGTTATCAGACTTAAATATTAAGGAGAGTGCAATTCACTGCTGAGAAGTCTATTCAAGGACTAGGTCTTTCCGCACCAAGACGTATGTCAAGTTTGGGTCTTTGAAAATCCAGCTCTTGGGAACTCCAAGTCATGACTGTTAAAAACACAGGTGCTTTATTTTGGTTACCGGTTATATCAAAAGTGCATGCTCAAAACAGAGATGGGGCATTTGTGCTGTTTACATACCTTCATTTTTGGAAAGCTAAAATGTCGCAAACGGTGGAACAGCTATATACCATCTTTTAAAATACCACCTGGAAGTACAAATAGTTTAACCTACCACCTTTGAAATGCGCCATTTTCCTATATAGCTCTTAAGTAAAGCACTGTGCTGCACCTCTTTTTTTTTTTTTTTTTTAATGGAAGAAAAAACTGCAATTTTAAATCTTCCAAATGCCCGCGCTCTGCAAACACTACTCTAGGCAGCCTAGCATATTCTGGGTCATGCTCGGTGACAGCAGGCGGAACAGTCTTTGAGGAAACGCTGCCTCTAGCCTGGGGTACAAAGGCAACCCCTTCTTTTCATCCTTTTCTCGTTACTCTGCAGATGGAGAACCAACAACCAGAAGGCTCTCCCTGCGATTGGCCACACGTCCCTCCCCTCGGCTAAGCTCCCAGACGCCAGACCGAGGCAAAGGCCGCGAGGCCACGCGGAGCTCCCGGGGCGCCAGGCCCGGGCGGGTCACGCAGGAGAGGCGACGAAGGAAGAGGCTCGGACTCCGGAACAAAGCGCCGGCCCGGGAAGAGCAGGCGGCCCCGCCGACGCTCGCCCCCGGAGCTCCCGGCGCCACGCAGGAGTCCCGCAGCGCGCCGGCCCGCCGCCCTTACGCCACTGGCTTGGCCCCAGAGCCTTCGCGAATATGGCTTTGCGCACTGCGGCGGGGCTGCGCCGCAACCGAGCTTGCCCGGTGGCTCCTCCCCGCCGCCCTGCGCGGATTGGTGGCGGACGGAAGCCCGGCTGCTGATTGGATGGCGAAGGAGCCACTCGGGGAGGCTCTGGTGGGGCGGCCGCCCCGGAGTGATAAGTTCGGCTTCAGACACGCCTCGGCGCCAGCAGCGAGCCGGAGCTCTATGGAGGTGGCGGCGGGTACCGGGTGGCGGCTGCAGCAGCGACTCCTCTGAGCTGAGTTTCGGGCCGACCCCGTCTCCTTCCTCCCCCTTCCCTCCCCCTTTTTTGTTTTCCGTTCCCCTTCCCCCCACCCTTCCCCGTCCCCGACGACCGGATCCAGAGGAGGCAGCTGCGGCCGGCAGCTGCTGAGTTCTCGGTGAAGGTGAGTGGAGTCTCGGCCGCCGAGCGGAGCCCTCTAAGATGGCCGCCGCCGACCCTGGCCGCTTCTTGTCGAGTGGTACAAAATGGCGGCCGCAGGCGGAGCCGGGCGGGGCGGCCTCTCCTCTGCCTCTGGGCCGCTTAGGAATCTCCGGCCTCCGCTTTCCTTCCCGCGCCGACCGCGCCGACGGACACTGCAGCCCGGGCTAGGCGGGCGTGCGGCCGAGTGGCGGGCGCGGCCGGAAGCCCCGACGTGCGGCCTGAGGCGAGCGTGCGAGCGTGGCGGGCCTCGCGCCCGGGGCGGGCGGGAGGGACGCGGCCCGCGGCAGGGCCCGGCCGTTGGCGCGGGACCAGCGAGGCGGACGAGTCCGGAGCCCGGCCTCCCGGCGGGGAGGAGGTGGGTGGCCCTCGCCGCGGGCTGCCCCGCTCGGGGAGAGGCGGAGGCCGCGTCCCCGTCCCCTTTGTGGGCCGGGGCGCTGTCAGCCGCGGGATTTATGGCGGCGGAGGCGGCGGGCGGGCAGGAGGCCGCCTTCCTGCGGGAGAACAAAGGGCCGGCCCGGAGGGGGCGCCTCCCGCCCGGGCCCGGGCCCTCGCTGGGCGCCGGTCGGAAGCCAGGCCTGACTGGGCCTTGGGGGAGGAACCCGCTGCTCTTTTGTTCGCGCGGAGTGGGGCGGAGGTGCCCGCTGCCATATTGTGGCCCGGTCTGCCGGCGGCTCTCCACACGCGCCCGGTGGGACGGGGCGGAAGGAGGAACAGGGACAGAAGAAAGCTGTCCGGCCCCGGGTTCTGAGGCCGTGGCCGGCCTGTCACCGCCCAGGCCGCACGTACTAGGACAGGAGGCATTTTCCTCGGAGCACCGCCGGCGTGGATAGCGTTTCTGCTCAGTTTTAAAGGCCCCATAATACGGCTGCGTTCTAGGCAGTGTCCAGATGTTTTTGTGTCCTTTTTTTTTTTTCCACCAAAGCTGGTCTTTGAATCCTTGCACGCTAAGGGAATTCCACGTGGCGAAATCAAATTTTACTGTGAATTTGTGGGTTTGGCTTTGCTCTATTTTAGTCTTCCGAAGGCTGCAATGCAGTGAAAGTTCAACCAGTTGTAATGCAGAGAGGCGAAATAAATTATAATTAGCTGAAGGTTTATAGATGCTGCATACATTGGCTGTAGCTAATTTTGGTGTTCTCTCTCGTTCCAGGCTTTTCATTTCTACCATCCCCTCCCCTCCCCACCCCATCCATTACTATTATTCTTTTGAAGATTCTTCGTTGTCAAGCCGCCAAAGTGGAGAGTGCGATTGCAGAAGGGGGTGCTTCTCGTTTCAGGTATGGTTTTGAGTGTAGGCAGACAACACGGGAGGGACTGTTTTGGAAAGGCCAGTCTTAAAGATCGCTACCAAATCCTCCCTGGTTGTGGTTCTAGAATTGTTTTCTGAAAAAAAGAGTAAACCGGATTGCTTTGGGGGTGGGGGTTGTGGCCTGCATGTATATCTCGGACTTGGGTCCCCATGTGAGTGTTAGGAATTGAACAGCTCTCACAAGCTGAGCCGTCCACCTAGTTTGTGGGTCATTTTCTCTTAGGCCAAAGTTCATTCCATTGTGGTGCAATTTCTAAAATACAAATAGGTTCATTTTTAGTGAGGTGCAGTTGATATAGTGAAAGTTTTATTTTTGAACAGTGCTTCTTCGGGCGGAGGAGGAAGTAGGGGTGCACCTCAGCACTATCCCAAGACTGCTGGCAACAGGTATGGTAAAACTTGTAAAGACAGTAGCTGTCAGTTTGATTAACTAAAGCCATCTCCATGTCTCACAGGGTAATTCTTGGGAAGACATCAGTAATCCTAATGTGAATTCATAATTTCAAACTGGTTTTTGTTGCTATTCCCAAATTACTATCCCTGCTATTTGGTGTTGATGAAATGGTCTGTGTGGAATTTGCTTATTAAGCATTTTGGTATTTGATCTCTGGCCAGCAGTTTTGGCATTGCCTGGGAATGTATATCAGACATGAAATTTCACAGTTTCTATCCCAAACTTAGAAGAGCAGAAATTGGGAATGAGTCTCCCAGTTTTAAGAAACTATCCAGAGAGCCTGGCGTGGTGGTGCACGCCTTTAATCCCAGCACTTGGGGAGGCAGAGGCAGGCGGATCTCTTGAGTTTGAGGCCAGCCTAGTCTACAAGAGAAACCCTGTCTTGAAAAAACAAAACAAAAAAAACCACTCAGATGATTCTGGTGCTATTTGAAAGAACAAAGCTTTCCAGGATTGCTATGTTGTGGGGGAAGAAATAAAGCCTCCGTTTGCTTTGGTATGTTTTTTCCCTCTGTTTAGCAGAGTCTTAGGGTGGTGGTTATTTGTTACATGAGTGGATGCTGTGCAAGGATTTTCTTAATTGTAAGCCACTTTGTTGGTGTTTTATTGAATTAGCGAGTTCCTGGGGAAAACCCCAGGGCAAAACGCTCAGAAATGGATTCCTGCACGAAGCACTAGACGAGATGACAACTCCGCAGCAAACAACTCCGCAAATGAAAAAGAACGACATGATGCAATCTTCAGGAAAGTAAGAGGGTAGGTGTCAAGTTCTTTGAGGGAAGTAGAGATTAGCAGTATCAGTCTAGTATGTACTGTGTGATTCACATTGTAGTGAATTCTAATGATGTTGAAAATATTTTAAAGCATCTTAAAGAGTAGCCATTGGTATTTGCCAGCAAGGGTCATTTTGTTTACAACACAAGCTTGTGCTGCCATTTCCATGTTACTCTAGTATGTAGCTTACTCAGTGAAGTGGGTAAATAGAACCATCTTAACTCATGGTCAGTTTCCTGAGGACCTGGTGCTTTGGGGTTTGTTGGTGGTGTGTGTGTGTGTGTGTGTGTGTGTGTGTGTGTGTGTGTGTGTGTGTGTGTGTGTGTGTGTTTTGTTGTCTTAAGACAGGGTTTCCCTGTGCCACCCTGGCTGTCCTGGTCAACTATAGACCAGGCTGACCTTGAATCCACAGTGATCTGCCTGCCTCTGTCTCCCAAGTGCTGGGATTAAAGGCCTATGCCACCACGTCCTGCTGGTGTGCTGGGTTGTGAGAAAAGTTTCTTGTGAAACAGCAGGCATGCCCAAATATTCTGAAGTCATAGTATAGTTGTGAGACACTTATTCCAGCATCTCCTTGGCTGCATAAAAAATGAACACTTCTATATCAGCATTTACAAAAATTTGTGTAAGCTCAAGCCAGAGAAGAATTCCAGCATAAGAGGGGAGGACCACAAGTCCTACTCCTAGCCAAGAAGCTACTGGCAAATAGGAGCTGCTTGTGGAGGTGAAGGTGGGGAATGTTCTCCCAAGGAGTGTCACTGCATACTCCAGCGCAAGGCCTTTATTCTTAGGAACGAGTAGCAGCACAGATTCATGTTTTTAGTGACTTTTTCCTCAGAGAAAGAACATGAAAAGAGTGGGGGGGAGTTGGGAGTCAGAAAAGAGTGTGATTAAAATATGCACTGTATGGAATTCTTGAAAGAATAAATTAGAAAAATGGCAACATTTACCTGTGTAAGGAGCTAGTAAAGAGAAAGTAAAGATTTAAATGCTATTTTTTAGTTCAGAAAAATAACTTTGTTTACTCACACTTGAAATGTGCTTTCCCCACAGCATACTAAATAAGCTTACTCCTGAAAAGTTTGACAAGCTATGCCTTGAGCTCCTCAATGTGGGTGTAGAGTCTAAACTCATCCTTAAAGGGGTCATACTGCTGGTAAGTTTAAATTGCTAGCTGAGAAGGGGGAGAAATTTAAAGACCCACATTTTTGTACTTGTTTGTTGCATTAAATAGTGAGATCAGTCCTCGATACAGAGATGTATGAGTAATGATGATAATAAACACTAACACTTTTAATGGCATCTGGTTCAAGAGGTGAACCTTGGGTCATCATTTTCTTTGGTTGACTGTGCTGTGTAGAAACAGCTGTTGAGAAGTTGTTTTCCTTTTGTGAAAGTGGTTTTAGAAATTTGTGGTGGTTGATACCAGATTCTGGCATCTTGTTTTGCCATGACTACCACAGAGTTGAATCCCAACTCAGCAGTGGCTCCAGTTTATAGTCCTAGTCATATTTTCTAACTGGGGAGGAGGTGCACAGCATGAGATAGGTTGTATCATTAAAATCACTTAAAGGGTTTTGTTTGTCTAAGGTGATTTCCAAACTAATCAAGATTGTAACTTGTCATGAAATGTAAGATTAAGACTGTTTAAAGAGGGAGGCTCTTTAAACTTCATGGTGGTTTGTTTTTAATGACTTTTGTAGATTGTGGACAAAGCCCTAGAAGAGCCAAAGTATAGCTCACTGTATGCTCAGCTATGTCTGCGATTGGCAGAAGATGCACCAAACTTTGATGGCCCAGCAGCAGAGGGTCAACCAGGACAGAAGCAAAGCACAGTGGGTGGCAGTTTTTGTTTGTTTTGTTTTAAATTTTATTTTGAAGATTTTTTTTTCTTAATTTATTAGCAAAGCCTATAATGCCCTTTATTTTCAAATAGACATTCAGACGCCTCTTGATTTCCAAATTGCAAGATGAATTTGAAAACCGAACCAGAAATGTTGATGGTAAGGCTAGTACTGGGTGTTTTTTAAATTACATTTATGTGTGTATTACTACACTTGAAAGAGTGGTTCTAAGTGGGGTTTTTTTTTTGTTTATTTTCCTGTTTGCCTCCCCAGTCTATGATAAGCGTGAAAATCCCCTCCTCCCTGAGGAGGAGGAACAGAGAGCTATTGCTAAGATCAAGATGTTGGGGAACATCAAATTCATTGGAGAACTTGGCAAGCTTGATCTTATTCATGAATCTATCCTTCATAAGTGCATCAAAACAGTGAGTATGGCTGGAGGTGGTAGTTTAGGGGTGACGCAGTCAATGAGAGCATCCTTATTTGGGGAAAATTAGTCAATTGTTTCATATCTGAGAAGATGGGTAGCTAATCCAAGGAAATAAACCAGAATAACTAAGATTATAAATGCATTCTTTTGTTAGCTTTTGGAAAAGAAGAAGAGAGTCCAACTCAAAGATATGGGAGAGGATTTGGAGTGCCTCTGTCAGATAATGAGGACAGTGGGACCTCGATTAGACCATGAACGAGCCAAGGTATGTGTTTGTTGAGAACAGTAATATGTTTTTTGAGTTGGGTTTTGCTCTAGTCATTTAACTTTAGCATGATGACCCAAAAAATGCCTTAAATAGTACACATTTACCTTAGTTCTAATTGTGCTTTTTGTCTTGTTATCAGTCCTTAATGGATCAGTACTTTGCCAGAATGTGTTCCTTAATGTTGAGTAAGGAATTGCCAGCAAGGATTCGTTTCCTACTGCAGGTGAGGTGGTTTTAACAGTGCTCAAAGTTTTGAGTTTTTTAATTGGAATAGTAAAATAAAATGTATACTTTTGAAAATTACAGGATACTGTAGAGTTGCGAGAACACCATTGGGTTCCTCGCAAGGCTTTTCTTGACAATGGACCAAAGACGATCAATCAAATCCGTCAAGATGCAGTAAAAGTAAGATTTTTATTTATATATATATATATAGTAGTGTGGTCCCTCCCATTCATAGCTCCTTTTTTTTTTTTTTTTTTAAAGTTTTATGTATGGGTGCTGTATTTGCATGTACACCTACACACTAGAAGAGAGCACCAGATCTCATTATGGATGGTTGTGAGCCACATGTAGTTATTGGGACTCGAACTCAGGACCTCTAGAAGAACAGCCAGTGCTCTTTTAATCTCTGAGCCATCTCTCCAGCCCCTCCTAACTCTTCTTAAAACTAGAATTGGTATTGGCTTACTAGTGTCCTTCATGCCATTTTGGAAAGAGGTTATTTATAGAACTGTACTGTGAATGAGTAACCTGAGGTCTAAAGACAAATGGTACTTACCCACTTTGTTCTCAAAGGACCTAGGAGTGTTTATCCCTGCTCCTATGGCTCAAGGGAGAAATGACTTCTTCCTGGAGGGACCGTTCATGCCGCCAAGGATGAAAATGGATAGGGACCCACTTGGGGGACTCGCTGATATGTTTGGACAAATGCCAGGTAATTTTAAACAAAGTGGTGTTTTTTGGTTAAACTAAAAGTTAACATTTTAGTGGATTTCTAAGAATTGTCTGTATTTTAAGGTAGTGGAATTGGTACTGGTCCAGGAGTTATCCAGGATAGATTTTCACCCACAATGGGACGTCATCGTTCAAATCAGCTCTTCAATGGCCATGGGGGACACATCATGCCTCCCACACAGTCGCAGTTTGGAGAGATGGGGGGCAAGTTTATGAAAAGCCAGGTAAGATATCAGCAGTGTTAGTGTTGTTAGCCTTAGGTCCCAATACATTTTTGCCCTCGATTATAAAGCTGAATTTTAATTTTTTTTTCCCCCTTAACCAAATTTGTGACAGTTGCTTAAATTGAGTAAGATGCTTATCCTTAAGATTAGTAAAATCACATCACTTTATTTGACAGATAGGTTAGCTTATTCTTCCTTGTTTCATCTTTGGGCAAAGCAGTAGCTTGGCTCATCCCCTTGGTACTTGATTACCATAATTTTTATCTAGACTTTCTCTCTCCCTTTCTGAAATAGGGGCTAAGCCAGCTCTACCATAACCAGAGTCAGGGACTCTTATCCCAGCTGCAAGGACAGTCGAAGGATATGCCACCTCGGTTTTCTAAGAAAGGACAGCTTAATGCAGATGAGGTACATTTGCCTACATTATTTCTATGTAGTAATTTGTCAGTGCAGAAGTCTCTTGCCCGATGATTATAAAAAGACGCGAAAGAGGACTTGGAAGCTGGACTTCTTCTCCTTTCTCTTCTCTACTCTTTTTAACTTCTCTTTTCTCTACTTTTCTCTTTCTCTTTTTCTTTCTTTGGATGTCCAGTGTCCTATGAGCGAAGATTATGAGATATGAGGGCAAGTTTCTAAGTAATTTTTACTAGTTACCGTAAGGAACTGATTAAGATGTTGGTGGTTTCCCTATAAGTAGAATTGCCGATACTGAGAGAATTGGTACAAACTTAAGGTTTGTGAACAGTATCTTACTCAGTTTTTAGAGAATTCTATTTCTGCCATAGTTGTTAGATTTGTATAGAATTAGTTCTGGGGTATTAAAAGTGTTAATATTTAATGTTCATTAGCTCTGTTAATTTGGTTGTGTGTTGATTTGTTTTCAATTTTTAGATTAGTTTGAGGCCTGCTCAGTCGTTCCTAATGAATAAAAATCAGGTGCCAAAGCTTCAGCCCCAGATAACTATGATTCCTCCCAGTGCACAGCCACCACGCACTCAAACACCGCCTCTGGGACAGGTATGGCACACATCTCAGTGTCCCCTGAGGATGTGTGAGAACGCAGTATATTTTTCTCCCCTCTGCTTCATGGTGGTGCTGGGTCCTTTTGGTTTGTCTCATTTTGATTAAGCACGTGTTTCTTGTCTTTAGACGCCTCAACTTGGTCTCAAAACTAATCCACCACTTATCCAGGAAAAGCCTGCCAAGACTAGCAAAAAGCCACCACCATCAAAGGAAGAACTACTTAAACTGACTGTAAGTTTTAGATAGCCCCACAAATGATCTCCATTGCTTAGTAAGCATTTGAGATAGGCAACAGTGATGTGAATTGGATTGTGTTCTTAGGAAGCCATTGTGACTGAGTATCTGAACAGTGGAAATGCAAACGAGGCTGTCAATGGTGTCCGAGAAATGAGAGCTCCAAAACATTTTCTTCCTGAGATGCTAAGCAAAGTGATCATCCTGTCACTTGATAGAAGTGATGAAGATAAAGAAAAAGCAAGCTCTTTGATCAGTTTACTCAAACAGGAAGGGATAGCCACAAGTGACAACTTCATGCAGGTACAGCATTCTACTGATAGTGTGGGTAATTCTTTCCAGTTAAGGTTGGAAACTAATAAAAAACTGTTTGGGTATTCCCAAGGCTTTCCTGAACGTATTGGAGCAGTGCCCTAAACTGGAGGTTGACATCCCTTTGGTGAAATCTTACTTGGCGCAGTTTGCAGCTCGTGCTATAATTTCAGAGTTGGTGAGCATTTCAGAACTAGCTCAACCACTAGAGAGTGGCACCCACTTCCCTCTCTTCTTACTTTGTCTTCAACAATTAGCTAAATTACAAGATCGAGAATGGTTAACTGAACTTTTTCAACAAAGCAAGGTCAATATGCAGAAAATGCTGCCAGGTAAGAGCTGACTAAATGGGGATTTTTGGTCCTTTATTGGGTTTTGGGGTGCTAGGAAATCATTTGTAAACCTGTCTAGATAGCCCAACCTGGTAAAATGAGAAATGGCTTTGTCTTTGCAGAAATTGATCAGAATAAGGACCGAATGTTGGAGATTTTGGAAGGAAAGGGACTGAGTTTCTTATTCCCACTCCTTAAATTGGAGAAGGAACTATTGAAACAAATAAAGCTGGATCCATCCCCTCAAACTATATATAAGTGGATTAAAGATAACATCTCTCCCAAACTTCATGTAGATAAAGGATTTGTGAACATCTTAATGACCAGGTAAGCTAATAGATTGATTTGTTGGTCTACAGGGCATGGGCTTACAAATTTTTGTTGGCCTGTATACAACTGCTGGGGTTCTAACAAGATCTGCTATTCAGCTTCTTACAGTACATTTCTAGTGAAGTAAGCCCACCCAGCGATGAAACAGATTCTTCCTCTGCTCCTTCCAAAGAACAGTTAGAGCAGGAAAAACAACTGCTGCTCTCTTTCAAGCCAGTGATGCAGAAATTCCTTCATGATCATGTGGATCTACAGGTCAGTGCCCTGTATGCTCTGCAGGTGCACTGTTACAACAGCAGCTTCCCAAAAGGTGAGGTGACTAGCGTCAGGAGTGGGGGATGAGTAGGCTGAATAGCATGTTGCTTGAATAATGAAATTATATGTGTGTGCTTTTTTTTTTTTTTTTTTTAAGGCATGTTACTTCGATTTTTTGTTCATTTCTATGACATGGAAATTATTGAAGAAGAAGCTTTCTTAGCTTGGAAGGAAGACATAACTCAAGAGTTTCCAGGAAAAGGCAAGGCTTTGTTCCAGGTAAGTGCTTTAAGATTTTTGCTGTTGGCTTGGTTTTCTTTTTCTTCAGTAGTGTATTTTTAAGGATTTACTATGTGTATAGTGTTCTGGCTGCACATACACCTGCAAGCCAGAAGAGGGCACCAGAGCACATTAAAGATGGTTGTGAGCCACCATGTGGCTACTGGGAATTGAACTCAAAACCTGGAGGAGCAGTCAGTACCCTTCACCTCTGAGCCATCTCTCCAGCCCTCTTTGGTAGTGTTTCAAATGGCCTTCTTTCTAACTTGAATGCATCCAAAAGTATGTCGGTCTGCACTACTACAAGCTATTAAATACGCAGTTAGCAAAATGAGATAATGTTATAGGTGAAATCATGCTTAAAATCGTGGTGGGTGGAAGTTTAGGTTTAAACTTGAAACAGTTGGGAAAAAACATACATTTTAGTTTAATTTTCTGTAACCAATGGCATTAGAGCCCTGGGAATGGAACTTTACATATCAAATCCTTGGTTTTTAAAAGGGTATCAGCCTGGTGCTAGAGGTTTCTATCTAGCACAGTTCAGGTAGCTCTCTACTAATTTTTCTAGGCCTTGGCTTTGAGGCCCTGGTTCACAGCTTCTGTGTTTCATAGGCTAGTTGGTGAGGATGGTTCTTAAGTATTTCTCCTTGTGCTTTTGAGAATCTTGATTCTGGGGTGCAACTGAGCATACTGTCTATCTGTTGATAAAACTTGGTTTGCAAGAGTTGATATCTTGCACTAGACAACAGTGTTCCTGAAATACCATTGCAGAATTGTCAAGCTGAGTGTAAGCTAGTTAATACAAGCTAAGCCTGCCTTGAAGCCCAACACTTTGAGTTAGAGCGGCAGGCTTGTCCTCAGCTACATGATGAGTTCAAGGCAAGCCTGACCAATCCTCTTTCTGGTGGGCAGCTTGGCAAGTTAGAGCTCTTCTAGCTCTCTGCTTCCCAAAGATCCAGTGCCCCTTTCTAGCAGTTGTGGGTACTTACTACATACATACACATGGTACACAGGCATATCACTGCAACAGAACTCCAACAGGGGAGGGTGGGGCCATGGAAATGCTCAGAAGGTAAAGCATGAAGACCAAAGCTCATCCCAGAATTCACATTGGGTGGGTTTCTGGTTGTATACCCTGAACCAATACTTTATTTTATACGATACTACTAAGTTTTATTAAATTATAAATGTAATTTACAGGTGAATCAGTGGCTAACCTGGCTAGAAACTGCTGAAGAAGAAGAATCAGAGGAAGAAGCTGACTAAAGAACCAGCCAAAGCCTTAAATTGTGCAAAACATACTGTTGCTATGATGTAACTGCATTTGACCTAACCACTGCGAAAATTCATTCCGCTGTAACGTTTTTCACAATATTTAAAGCAGAAGCACGTCAGTAAGGTTCCCTTCTGCATAAGGTTTTTGTAGTGTGATGTCTTAATCATAGTCTACCATCAAATACTTTAGGAGTATCCTTAATGTTTAGATAGAATATTAGCAGCATGCAATAATTACATCCTAAGTTCTCAAGCAGAGGCAGTCTATTGCAAGGACCTTCTTTGCTGCCAGTTACCATAGGCTGTTTTAAGTTAGAAAACTGAATAGCAACACTGAATACTGTAGAGATGCACTTTGCTCAGTAATACTTGAGTTGTTGCAATATTTGATTATCCATTTGGTTGTTACAGAAAAATTCTTAACTGTAATTGATGGTTGTTGCCGTAATAGTATATTGCCTGTATTTCTACCTCTAGTAATGGGCTTTATGTGCTAGATTTTAATATCCTTGAGCCTGGGCAAGTGCACAAGTCTTTTTAAAAGAAACATGGTTTACTTGCACAAAACTGATCAGTTTTGAGAGATCATTAATGCCCTTGAAGTGGTTTTTGTGGGTGTGAAACAAATGGTGAGAATTTGAATTGGTCCCTCTTATTATAGTATTGAAATTAAGTCTACTTAATTTATCAAGTCATGTTCATGCCCTGATTTTATATACTTGTATCTATCAATAAACATTGTGATACTTGATGTAGTTGTACATGACTTCAAATAGTGCCTGCAAAGTTACAGAGAATTGTTCGTTTTGTCTTGAGGTATGGACTTCTCAGTTTAAGAACTTGGGAAATTTTTAACTTCATAGTTTTAGCTTCGTAGTCTATGTCACCCTGTAAGCAGCATTGAGTTTTTCGCTTCTGGACTGTTGTCTCTCATTCTCATTCTAATGAGAAGTATCAACTTAGTCTCGAGCTGCCTTTACTCTTAAAAACTAAGCACCTTAGGAATAAGCTTACCTCATGCACCATCCTCTTTGCTAAGGTACCTGCTTAATCCTTAATCTCCATTTATTCTTCACAATAAAGCATCTAGAACGAGAAACTACAGAAAACAAAACTGCTACATGGTTTAGAACCCAGCAAGTGCTAGACTTTTAAGTCATCCTAAAATTGGTTCCCTGGTTGCTTTTCACCTTGTCTAGCCCTTGCATATTAAAATATTCTCTACCTGGAGCAATGCTAGTGTTCTCCCCTCTTAACCTTCAGGTGTTGGTATAAATGTCACTCAAAGAACCAGTTAAGGGTCTCTGCTGCAAGGAGCATACTTTAGCAAGGAACCTGGAGAACCGGACTACAAAAACAGCCTTACTCCATCAGTGTACTGTGTCCTGCCAAATACCTATTCTCAGGTGTCCCCGGCTCCAAAAGCCTGCAACGGGTAGAGTAGGGACAGATAACACCCCTGCTGCCTCCCAGCAGAGGCTCCTGTCATCAAGACTTGCAGTAAGTAGGGTAGAAACTGGAGAGAGTTGTAGTGGATGGCCGAGGATAAAATAGTGGGGTTGAGGCCCATCCCGCATCTCAGCCTAGCCTATGGCGCTCCAAGGAGAGAGTGTCTCAGTCTCTGATAAGTGGGATGATGAATTCAAGTTTTGTGAGCTTCAATCATAAGAGAATTGCAGTAATGTGAAGAGTGTGAAGGCAATTAAAAATTAGGTTGAGCATCCAAATTGTCCTAGGTAGAAGATTGTCTTTGAAGCTTGAGTGACTGCATGGCAACTGAGTTAGGGCTAACATACTAACTGAAATGATCTGTGTATTTCTTGCCCCACCCACTAGAAAAGCTAGTAATGAATAAATGCTTGGATAGTGACATGGGTTTTTCTCATTTATTAACCACTTGATCCTAGTGTTTCACGGTGCCTCCAGCCCAGTTATAAACCTCTAACCTTCACAGTCCAGTGGTTAAATGAATTTGTATATTTATCCTTGAAGAAAGGTACTGGGGATTGCTCATGCAGTAGTAGGCAGAGTCTTCACATACCCCAAAGTGAATCTTCCAAATCCTTGGGGTGGGTGTCATGGATCAACTGTAGCTCATTCATTGATGTGGAATGCTAGGAGACATTTATAAAGCTCTTCGTTACCTTGTCTCAGTGTCAGACAACCTGACAAGAAAACAGTCCTGGTCCAAAATAGCAGTAACTGATCAATGGAGTCACATGGGGGTGCTCTCCTCACCACATCACCTGGTACCTGGGTCAGAAAAACAGGATAGAAAGCCATCCAGCCACCCACCAAGAGTGTTCTTACAGCCCTCAGCCAGGCCAATGGAGGCTTCAGCTTTGTCTCCATCAACTGAATGACAGTGATGTGACTTAGAAGCACTGACACCTTAAGGCTATTAGGGTCAGCTGACTATACAGCATCCTTAGGGATAGTAAAATATTTGGTGGGGAAAAAAAGCCAAGTGAGTACTACTTGAAAGGTGTTCAGAGAATGCCACATGTTGAGGAGATAGACTAAAGATCAAAGTTAAGGGGGAAATCAAGCTTCTAGAGGATGAACATTAAGAAGGAAGCAAAGCAACGGGATGGATCCTCATGGTGTCCAGAGTCAAGGTCAGGGTGGCTTGGGTAAGTCACATACATAGACTTTGGGAACGTTACATAGTTCCCTCACTTAGAGGCTATTAAAGTGGCCAGTTTAAAGAAACCTTGCATTGTGATTCAAGTTACTGCTCACTTCCTCCTTTATTGTCAAGAGACCAGCTCAAATACCCTCATTGACACATCCAGAGATTTATTTGTGGTGATGGTAAATTTAATCAAGTTGGCAAGGATGGTTAGCCATCACATCTAGACAGAAGTTTCGTGCCTGTAGGATGGGCCCTTCATTTTTTTTTTTTTTTTTTTTTTTTAATTTAAACAATCTGTCCACCACAAGAAGGCACTGGAACTCATTACAGATGATGAGCCACCATGTGGTTGCTGGGAATTGAACTCGGGACCTTTGGGAAAGCAAGGGTATGTTTGTGTGTGTGTGTTGCCACAGCACTTGAGGGATGGGGGTGGGTCGGAAGTCCGTTCTCTTCCACCTTCTTAAAGATCTGCCTTGTTCTGCACAGCACAGCAGTCTGTGGCTTTCTGTCTGATTATCTTGCCTCCACTTTCCATCTCTGTAAGAGTGCTGGAATTACAGACAAAAGCCAGTGCAGCTGGCTTTTAAGGTTTATTCTTGGGATTTAGTTCAGTGCCATGTTACCAGCTCCCTTTCCCGCCCCCTATCCCTTCTTGTAACACGTGACTTGGTATACTGGTTAAGCACTCCTGTGTGACTTACTGGAGTGGAAATGACATGAACAAGTGTCTGTTTACCCCAGATAGAGCATGGGTGACAGACCAAAAAAACCAATTTCATCCAAGTCTAGTTTGGAGGGGATTTTTTACAGAAGCGTGAACAAGGAGGTTTCCAGCACTCATCTCCCGCTGCTTCCTGATCGCTGGGTACGATGTGCCCAGTGACCTCACACTGCTGCACCCATGCCTTCCCTGTTGTCATGGGCTGTCATCTTGAACTGTATCCCAAAATCAACTCTTAGACAGTGGTATGGTAATGTTTTGTCACCTCACAGTTGGACCTTGAGACCTGGAGTGGTGTGCACTCAGCCTCTTAAAAGCTCCTATGGTGGGGGCCTGCACATAGCCTCACTTAGGAAAGTCTTTGCCAATGTGACCAAATTAAGGTGAAGTCCTGACCATTGTCCCTAGTTCTGTACGACGACGTCTTTACAAGAAACATTATCACTTGATGGCAGAAGCAGAGATAGGGATGCCCAGGATTGCAGGCAACACTAGACAAAAGGCACACAAGGATGTCTTCCTTCTCTAGAGAAAAACTGCATTTTAGACACCTGATTACTGCAGCCCTGGGAGCGTAATACACCTGCTGATCCTCAGCACCATCACCTCCTCAAGAATCTCCATGCCTTGCAGCTCAATCCCTTCCTCTCCCCTCCCTAGAACTCCAAAACCGCTTCACTCGGTTGTATACAAAGGTTAAGCAGGCGTAGACTAGTGGTTCTCAACCCCCCAATTGCCAAGACCTTTTTTGTTTGTTTGTTTTGTTTTTGGTTCTTGGAGACAGGGTTTCTCGGTGTAGCCTTGGCTGTCCTGGACTCACTTTGTAGACCAGGCTGGCCTTGAACTCACAGCGATCCACCTGCCTCTGCCTCCCGAGTGCTGGGATTAAAGGCGTGCGCCACCATCACCAGGCTATACCAAGACCCTTTAATACAGTTAGTTCCTCATGTTGTGATGACCCCCCCACACCAACCATTAAATTATTTTTGTTGCCACCTCATAACTAATTTGGCTACTGTTGTGAGTCATATTGTAAATCTTTTTGGAGATAGAAGTTTGCCAAAAGGGTCGTGACCCACAAGTTGAGAAGCATTTCTTGGGGAGATTAGTCTGGTGCTGCTGTGTATTCAAATGTTAAATACTGGCCCCCAAGATCTGATTGCTGCACAGAGGAGTACATTCTTATGTACAACAAGTGATGGTGTGTAAACTTTGTTGCCTTATTATTGCTGGTTGGCTAATAAAGAAAGGTTAGAGCCTGTAGCTGGGCAGAATAAAGATAGGCAGAGCTTGGTTCCTGGGCTGAGGGTCTCAGGTAGGGACCATGAGGCTGAGAGAAGCGAGAGAAGAGGAGAGAGAGAGAGAGAAGGAAGAAGACAGAGAAAGCGGACATGGCCTGATGGAGCAGATCCAGCCCAGACAGGATGACTCACTGGCAGATAACTTGAGGAATATAAGTGGTAAGTGGCCAGACTAGCATAGAAAATTAGTTCGAATCATACCTGCCCAGTTATTGTGCTAAAGCTGTTTTAATAAATTGATAGGTCTTGATTGTTGGGGGTTGGGGAGGCTAGCCGGGTCATAGAATAGCCTTTTAGAATTAATAAATAGTCCACAACAGCTGCTGGCATAAACAAACCAAAAGTAATGGTGTGTGTGAATGAACAAGGGTGCTTTATTTAGTTCTCAGAAGAATTCTTTGAAGAAACTTACAAGTCATCCGTTTTAGCAATGAAAAATTAGAAAAAAAAATTATGTTAACAATATCTATAACTTGGTGGGGAATAACCTTTTAAAGAAGCTTAAGGTTTTGTGAAGCTTAAGGTTTTGTGGAGCTTAAAGTTTATATAAGCTATAAGATTATAAAATCAGACAGATGGAGGGCCTTCAAGGAGCCTTTGTGAAACCCATGTTGGGGGGCTGGAGAGATGGCTTAGAGGTTAAAGGCACTGACTGCTCATCCAGAGGTCCTGAGTTCAATTACCAGAAATCACATGGTGGCTTACAACCATTATAATGTGATCTGATGCCTTCTTCTGGCCTGCAGATGTATATGCAGGCAGAGCACTGTATGCATAATAGTCAATAAATCTTTTTTTTTTTTTAAGATTTATTTATTTACTTATTTACTTGTTATTTATACCGTGTTCTGCTTGCATGTACCCCTGCACACCAGAAGAGGGCACCAGATCTCATTATTGTCTCATATTGTGAGCCACCATGTGGCTGCTGGGAATTGAACTCAGGACCTTTGGAAGAACAGACAGTGCTCTTAACCTCTAAGCCATCTCTCCAACCCCCAAGAAATTAAAAAAAAAAAAAAAAAAAGCCGGGCACAGTGGCACATGCCTTTAATCCCAGCACTCGGGAGGCAGAGGCAGGTGGATCTCTGTGAGTTCAAGGCCAGCCTGGTCTACAAAGTGAGTTCAGGACAGGCAAGGCTACACAGAGAAACCCTGTCTCAAAAAAAAAAGAAAAGAAAAAGAGAAAAAAAGAAAAAAGAAAAAAGAAAGAAAGAAAAGGAAAAAGAAAAAGAAAAGAGAAGAAAAAAAGAAAAAGAAAACCATGTCAGTATGAAAATCCATAAAAGAAAATGGCAGCGTGGGGCAAGGGGGTGTTGCCAATATGTTTGTTTCAAACATGTATAAATTAATGGTAAACTAAGAAAAAAAAACAAAACAAACAAACAAAACAAAAGGAAAAAACATGCCATAGACACCTCAGGAGCTGACTTCAAATAGGTCTTTAAAGCCCTGAGATAGAGACATCATTTATTTTAATTCAGTCAGTAGAAAAACACAGCTGTTTGAAAGTCATGTCTGCCAGGAGCCTAGGAACAAAAACTCTAAATCCCATGTTTTCTTCTTTCTTCTCCCTCTCTCTCCCTCCCCCCTTTGTTTTTTGAGACAGGGTTTCTCTGTTTATCCTTGACTGTCCTAAACTCACTTTGTAGACCAGGCTGGCCTCGAACTCACAGAGATCCACCTGCTTCTGCCTCCTGAGTGCCATGCCCAGCTATGTTTTCTTTTCTTAATGCAGCAGTTAAAATTGGAGTTTATGCTGGGCAGTGGTGCCACATACCTTTAATCCCAGTATTCAGGAGACAGAGGCTGGTAAATCTCTGTGAATTTGAGGCCCGCCTGGTATATAGAGTAAGTTCCAGGAGAGCCAGGGCTACACTGAAAAACCTTGTCTTAAAAAACAAAACAAAACAAAAAAAACTGGAGTTTATTTCCAAACACAATGAGAAAAAAACCCAGATACAACCGCCTATGCTAACCATTTTGTGGTATTTTGCTTGTTTGTAATGCTGGAGAGGAAACGGGGCCTCACACATGCCAGGCAAGACTTTTACTGCTAAGCTACAACCCCTGCCTTAGCCCTTCAATTTTTAATTTTTAAATTACTCTACAGAAAAGAATGAAAACCCAGCCCTCACCATTTCTTTCCAGTCACACAAGGCCCTTGCAGCCACTTGTTTTGAACAACAGTGTTCTGTTTGGGGATGACACATCCCTCTGAAATCCTTCCGACCACTGCTGGTTTGTCCTGTCCACAAAGGCCCTTGGAAGAGTTGGTTTTTAAAGGACTTGGACAGATTTAGGCACTGTTCTGGCAACTTGACTGTACAGTCTCAAGAGGCATCAGAAGCCAAAACAAGCATTTTAAAGGAACACTTTAAAATATCTATGTATTTGCTTTTTTTGTGTGTATGTGTGAATTTGTACGCACCCTTTGCTTTCAGTACCTGTGGGAGCCAGGAGAGGGCATCATCCCCTGGAGCTGAAGTTACAGGTGGTTATGCGCTGTACCGTGGGTGTCAGGAATTGAATTTACATCCTCTTCACCACTGAGCCGTCTCTCCAGGCCAGGACATATTTCTTTCTTGTTGTTGGGTTTGTTTGTTTGCTTGCTTTTGTGTGTTTGTTTGTTTTTGAGACAGGGTTTCTCTATGTAGCCTTAGCTATGGTGGCACTCACTTTGTAGACCATGCTGGCCTTGAACTCAGAGATCCACTTTCCTATGCATCCTGAGTGCTGGGATTAAAGGTGTGCACCATTACCACCTAGCTCATATTTTTTTCTTTCTTTCTTTTTTAAGGTTTATTTATTTATTATTTATATAGTGTTCTGCTTGCATGTACACCTGCACACCAGAAGAGGGCGTGAGATCTCATTATAGATGGTTGTGAGCCACCATGTGGTTGCTGGAAATTGAACTCAAGACCTTTGGAAGAGCAGACAATGCTCTTAACCTCAGACCCATGTCTCCAGCCCCTCATACTTTTCTTTAAGATTTATTTTTATTTAATAATCTTAAATCTTAATTATAAATAAATCTTTAAGATTTATTACTTTTTTTTTTTATTCGTTTATTTGAGACAGTCTTTCTCTGTATAGCCTTGGCTGTCCTAGAACTCTCTTTGTAGACCAGGCTGACCTCAAGCCCAGAGATCCACCTGCCTCTGCCTCCCCTAGTGCTGGGATTAAAGGTGTGTGCCACCACTGCCAGGGTACTTTTATCACTTTTTTGTTGGTTGTTTCAAAATAGGGTTACTCTGTGTAGCCTTAGCTATCCTGGACTTGCTTTGTAGACTAGGCTGGCCTCAAACTCACAGAGATCCTCCTGCCTCTGCCTTCCAGAGTGCTGGGATTACAGGCATATACTACCACGCTTGGGTACTTTTGTTTCTTTTAATTATGTTTACAAGTATGCATCTGTGTGGGATTATGCGCATGGGTGAAGGTGCCCATGGAGACAAGAGGTATCAGCTCTCTCTCGAGTTGGAGTTACAGGAGCTTGTGAGTTGCCCAGCATGGGTGCTGGGGACTGAACTTGGGTCCTCTGGAAGGGCAAACAGTATGAGCTCTTACCCACTGAGCCATCTCTCCAGCTCCAAGCACTTTTGAAAGAAGTACAGTGAATGAAGAGAGTCCCCACCTGCTGGGAAAATGGGAAGGCTAGCTGTCCTGGTGCGAGGCCTGGAGCTCAGGATAATGTTTACAGCTGAATAGGGACACGGATTCCCAAGGCCTGGACTTCATTTAAGCAACACAACGGTGATGGTCCCTGAAAAACCACGAGAGCAAGCCACTGGCCAGAGATTTTGTGTAGAGTTTGAGTGAAATTATTTTATGAAATGTGAACAGATGAAAATACTAGTTATTAATATATATTAGTATAATATATGCTTTTAAATGTACACTTTAACATAACAATAAATGAAATATTTGTAGCAGAATTATTTCACATACCTTCCCCAAAGGCTTATACATTTGAGTTAATAAAAATTATGTTAATTATGGATTATTTCACATGCCTGTGTGTTCATATATATGGGTATGTGCAAGCCATGGTGTGTGTGTGTGGAAACCAGAAGACAGCTTGAGGGTTCTCTCCTTCTGCCATTTGGGTTCCAGGGTCAGGCTTGTTGGCAAGCAAGTGCTTTGCCTGCTAAGTCATCTCTCTGACCCTCAAAATACTTCTGAGCAGAGAAGGGACCTTCATGCTGTTGCTTCATGCCACATGGCTACTGTTTTACAGCTCACACGACTACAGTGAGTCCAAAGAAGTAAATTTGCTAGGAGAATTCATGGTAGAGGAGAGGAGGAAAGTACTACAAAGGCCCACACTATTGGGAGCCACGGGTCAAATTCCTTCCAGAGATTCCATCTTTAGATAAGTGTTGTTTTGTTTAGTTTGAGTCTTACCATATAGTCCTGGCTGGCTTTTGATTCTTCTGCCTTCTGATGATAAATCCCAGGTGACTGGGATTAGCCACCAGTCTTAATGACTGGGGGACCTTGGAAAATAGATATAAAAGATACAAAATCTGTTCTTTGCTGTGGCTGGGCCCTGGAAACCTGACTGGGAGCAACAGTTGATTAAGCAAGACAGGCCAAGCACAGAAAGCCGTGATGAGGTAGGCCTGGGAGCAGGTGGAGAAGAGCCAGCAGCCTGGATCCTCAGTGCACCCATGAGGATGGTAGGTTGCTCTCACTGGAGTGTCTCTGTAGGGGACAGAATCAGGGGAAGCCTCATCAGTTTAAACACATTGACAGTAAACTCAGAGTTGCCGGTAAAGTGCTGGTTGGTGCTGCACTGGGGGCAGAAACCAAAGCACTTCCTCTTGGTGTTGTCACTTAGCCAAAAGTGGAGCCAGACTTGAACTCTCCACTTTGCTCTCCCCGTCGTTCCTGTCTCTCCGCTGTATTCATCTGAACCCGCGTCTGTCTACGTGCTGTCCTTTGAAGCCGTCTGTCCTCGTCTGTGTGTCTGAGTGTGTCTGTCCCTAACAAAGGGCTTTGCTCTCTCTTTTTAAAAATTGAGGGGCCGGGCGTGGTGGCGCACGCCTTTAATCCCAGCACTCGGGAGGCAGAGGCAGGTGGATCACTGTGAGTTCGAGGCCAGCCTGGTCTACAAAATGAGTCCAGGATGGCCAAGACTATACAGAGGAAACCCTGTCTCGAAAAACCAAAAAAAAAAAAAAAAATAAAATAAAATAAAATAAAATAAAAATTGAACAGTACCATGAGCATCACATGGGGAAGGAGTCAGGGATACTGTGCAGTTTTATAAGGGATGAAGTCACTGACTAACGGATTCGCCACTGACAAGTAAATGCTATCAAGTAATGTCCAAATGCTGCCCTCGGCTTTTATGGTGGCCATTCATTTTATAAGACCACTTTCAGCCTCTTTCCAACAAATGCTTGTCATAACACACATACAAACATGCATGCATTACTATTGGGTCAGGGGCATGGAAGGTACATATCTTAAAATTGCAGCTCAGCATTAGTTTCAATGTGAAAACTGATTATGTGGGAAATCCAAGGCAAGAAAGACTGTCTTAAAGGCAGGTTAAGCAATCAAGCTGAGGACACAATAGGATGGTAGTCTTTTTTTTTTTTTTTTTTTAATTTATTCATATTACATCTCGATTGTTAGCCCTTCCCTTGTTTCCTCCTATTCCTCCCTCCCTCCCACTTCCCCCCTTCTCCCCTCCCCTATGTCTGTGATTGAGGGAGACCTCCTCCCCCTATATATGCTCTTAGAATATCCGGTCTCTTCTTGGTAACTTGCTATCCTTCCTCTGAGTGCCGCCAGGCCTCCCCGTCCAGGGGACGTGGTCAGAAAAGGGGCACCAGAGTTCGTGTGAGAGTCAGATCTCACTCCACTCAACGGTGGAGAATATCCTCTTTGTCAGCTAGGTCTTGGTAGGGGTTCGAGTTTACTACCTATATTTTCCTTGGCTGGTGCCTTAGTTTGAGGAGGACCCCAGAACCCAGATCTGCCTGTCATAAGGTTCTTCCTGTAGGTTTCCAGGACCCTGTGGATCCTACTATTTCCCCATTCTTCCATGCTACTCTTGCCTAAAGTCTCAATAGGATGTCCTCTCCTCTGACCCACTTTCCTGGTAAGTAAAGTTTTTCATGGGATATATCCCTTGAACTAGTGTCTTGATATAAGTGAGTATATACCGTTTGTCTCTTTTTGCTTCTGGGTGAACTCACTCATTATGATAATTTCTAGATCAATCCCTTTGTCCACAAATTTTGGGAATTCCTTGTTTTTAATAGCTGAGTAGTATTCCATAGTGTAAATGTACCACAGTTTCTTAGTCCATTCTTCTACTGAGGGACACTTAGGCTGTTTCCATGTTCTGGCTATTACATATAAAGCAGCTATGAACATGGTTGAGCATATGTCCCTGTTGTGTGGCAGGGCATTTTCTGGGTATATTTCAAGGAGTGGGATAGCTGGGTCTTGAGGAAGCCCTATTCCCATTTTTCTGAGAAAGCGCCAGATAGCTTTCCAAAGTGGTTGTACTAGTTTGCATTCCCACCAGCAATGAAGGAGTGTTAGGATGGTAGTCTTATGTGACCTCAAGGTATATAACGAACTTCGGCTGTGAGGTCCAGCAAAAGTCTCATTATCTTAAAACATAGGGCATATTTCAGGATAACTCTTCACACGAAGTGTGAGTGCACAGACATCCAGGACGAGAAAGATGGCAGCTGGTTTTTTTTTTTTGCACATACTGTTCACTGAAAAGTCATCCTTTTGTCAGCATCCATCCAGAGGAAGGTCTTACCATTACCCTGAGCCTGACCAAGGCCATTGGTGTCCTTGACATGACATGAATGCTCATTCATACAGAGGTACACTCACTCCCCACCGTTATTAAATTCTCTGTCTGGTGGGGACTTACCAACAGACCATTTCCATTAGTAGTGTGAGGATCTGTAGGGCCACACCAGAAAGCCACACATACCATAGTTTCTAGTATCACGTGACAAAGACCAATATCCAAGTTAATAACCCTGTGCTGGCCAAAGAGGACCAATTTAAGTTTATATACTGTGCACAGAAGTCTAGTCTGGGGTGTGTGTGTGTGTGTGTGTGTGTGTGTGTGTGTGTGTGTGTGTTTGCCACCAAGATGACGTAAGTTTCATCTTAGGGACTCAACAGGGTAGAGGGAACGAACCAGCTCCTGCAAGTTGTTCTCTGCCCTCTCCACATGTGTTTTGTGGCACACAGGTACCCTTTACCTCCAATTCTGTGACAAATGAGAGCAGTGCAATTGAGAGAGAGAGAGAGAGAGAGAGAGAGAGAGAGAGAGAGAGAGAGAGAGAGAGAGATTGAGAGATTGTCAAAGCCTCATGCTGGGAATTCAGTCCCCAGGCACCATACAGTATTTGGAGAGAACCACCTCGCACACGGTTTCCTCTGACGTGTGCACTATGGCATACATGATGCCCCTTCTTCCCCACAAAGAAACTGGAGATGTAGTTCAGTGACAGAGAAAAATTGTTGCTTTCCCAGAGGACCTGAGTCTAGTTCCCAGCACCCACGCATGTTAGGTGGCTTGCAACAGCTATAACTCCAGCTCTGGGGTATCCGATGTCTCTGGCCTCTACAGGCACTTACACTCATGTGCACCACTCATCCCCATAGACAGACAGACAGACAGACAGACAGACAGACACACACACACACACACACACACACACACACACACACACACACACACAGGATTAGAATAAAATGAATCTTAAAAACAATAAGGAATTTCCGGAGCAAGGCAAGTGCACCACCCGCTTTGTGTTTTGTATCTTGTATTTGGCACTGGGATTTTCCTGCTTGTCCAGGAGAGGCTGGTTTGTTTTGTTTTGTTTTTTTTTGTTTTTTTGAGGTAGGGTCTCACAACGCACCCCAGGCTCATCAGGACCTCACTATTTAGCACAGACTGGCCTTAAACGGACAGAGATCCTTCTGCCTCAACCTCTGGAGTGCAGCCTACAGCCACTACACCTGGCAACACTGGGCCTTCTAGGTGAGGCACAGTTTCCTCTCACCAGCCTCCCATGAGTGCAACGCCACTCTATGTACAATCAATCCAAGCTCTTGCTAAATTAGTTTAAAATGGGGTTTCTGTGATTTGCCACCAAAAGCTTTGCTAATCGTACAGGACTATAGAATGTGGCATTTTCACAACTTGTCTGTGGCTTCCTTCCTTTCTCTCTCTCTCTCTCTCTCTCTCTCTCTCTCTCTCTCTCTCTCTCTCTCTCTCTCTTTCTTCTGGTGTTTCAAGGCAGGGTTTCTCTGTGTAGGCCTGGCTATCCTGAAACTCACTGTGTAGACCAAGCTGTCCTTGAACTCACAGAGTTCTGCCTGCCTTTCAAGTACTGGGATTAAAGGTGTGCATCATCACCTGGCAATCTGTAGACGACTTCTTCTTCCTCTTCTTCTTCTTCTTCTTCTTCTTCTTCTTCTTCTTCTTCTTCTTCTTCTTCTTCTTGCTCCTCCTCCTCCTCCTCCTTTTCCTCCTCCTCTTCCCTCTCCTTCTGTTCATTTGAGACAGGGTTTCTCTGTGTAGCCTTGGCTGTCCTAGACTCACTTTATAGACCAGGCTGGCCTTGAACTCACAGAGATCTGTCTGCCTCCACCTCCCAGAGTGCTGGGATTATAACCATGTACCACAGTGCCCAGCTTGTCTGTAGACTTCTAAAAGTAGGCTTTGTATGCCATGGAAAAGACTCATTGGTTTAAAGATCTATTTGAAAGACAAGGTGGATGAGAAGGTGAGCTCAAATTCAGCAATAAAATATCTGAAAATCTGGTCTCTTAGGGCTGGCACATGCCTTTAATCCCAGAACTTGGAAGGCAGAGGCAGGCAGATCACGGAGAAACTCTGTCTCAAAAAGCCAAAACAAACAAACAAACAAACAAACAAAAAAAACTGATCTCTGGAAGCCTCATGCCTACCTAGTTAATTGTGGCTTTCTTTTTTTTGTTTGTTTTTTGTTTTTTCTTTTGTTTTGTTTTGTTTTTTCGAGACAGGGTTTCTCTGTGTAGCCTTGGCCATTCTGGACTCACTTTGTAGACCAGGCTGGCCTCGAACTCACAGCGATCCACCTGCCTCTGCCTCCCGAGTGCTGGGATTAAAGGCGTGCGCCACCATGCCCGGCTATAATTGTGGCTTTCACAACTAAATACAGATTAGTTTCTGGAGAAACAACAGTATCGAGGTTGGATCAGCTTCAGCATACATAAGCACACAAAAGTAGATAGATAATTAACATAAAAATTTTTGATTAGCTCAGAGTCAAAGCCTCTACCAAGAATAAATATTTAAAAGCAGAAAATATTACCAGAAGCTTTTCTTCTACAGAGCAGAAAAAAAGCAAGAAAAACGAGAGCCAAATACATATATTTATAGGCAAAGTTGCAGCGCATTTATCTATAGTTATGAGATTTTAGGACTGAGATAATAAATACCATTTTTAAAAAGATTTATTTATTTATTATGTATACAGTGCTTTACCTCCATGACAGAAGAGGGCATTAGATCACATTATAGATGTTTGTGAGCCTCCATGTGGGTGCTGGGAATTGAACTCAGGACCTCTGGAAGAGCAGTCAGTGCTCTTAACCTCTGAGCCATCTCTCCAACCCCATAAATACCATTTTTAATTATTCAGAAACATCTCAAACACTTCAACTGCAGCAGCTTACACATATTACAAATATCAATGGACACTGGGGTTCTGAGAATTCCTTCCCTGGAGAGTCAACAGCATCTATTTCCTCCTTCTCAGATCCTCAGAACCTGGGAAAGCAACAAGTTCGTTGGGCTTACAGAGCATGGGGGAGGTGCTAGTGGCAGGAGTGTGGGGTCCCCAAAGCAGTCTTACCCAAAAGTCTTCACCCAGCGTGGATTGACGGTTCCCTCATAGCACGCTTCGGATCTTCCACAGCGTGTTCACTCAGGCAGCTCCGGAGACCATGAGACAGTGTGCAATGAGGTCAGAACCGCCTCCACATGGCTGAGAGGAACAGCAGGAACCTCAGAGGGGGGTCCCTGATCCTCTCCACCACCCTTCTTTCTTTCTTTCTTTTTGCTTTTTTGAGACAGGGTTTCTCTGTGTAGCCTTGGCTGTCCTGGCCTCGCTTTATAGACCAGGTTGGCCTCGAACTCACAGAGGTCTACCACTCTCTGCCTCCTGAGTGCTGGGATTAAAGGCATGTGCCACCACACCCGGCTTCCACCGCCTCTTTCTTTGAGGGATGTTAACAGTTTATAAGCCCAGTAATGACAGAGTCACAGCTGATCCAATGAAGGTGGTGCCTGTCGTGCTCAGAGGTCTAAGTGGTACAGAGAGGAGGAGGAAGGAAGAGATTTTAAAAGGATAGCCTATGAAGGAGTGTCTGAACTTGCCCCAGTGGTCCAGACAAGTTGTGCGGGAGGATCAGGACCAAGCATTCACCTGGTCATTGTTCTGGGATTTCACATCCTCATCCCTTAATCTGCGTATAATCCTCCCAAGCCTTCTGGGAGTCCAGTGTGCTCTCCCGCTGTACGGAAGAGCTGGCTGCTTACCACATTTGACAGCAGTAACTTTGGGAGAGGTGGTTAAAGCTCTGGGTGTAGAATAAAATATTCTTTCTTTCTTTCTTTCTTTTTTTAAAGACAGGGTTTCTCTGTGTAGCCTTGGCTGTCCTGGACTTGAAAATATTTTTTCTTGCATTAAATGACAACACAATTTATTTTTCAGTCCAGCAGTTCTGGTTTTATGGTTGTTGCTGGTCTAGTTCTGACTGACCAACAAAAGACAATGAAAACTTGTTTCCTCAAATGAGGGTTTCTCAGATAGATCTCTTGGTAGAAGAAACGTTTTGATGCCGATAGGCCAAGAAGTCAGCTGGGAAGATGAACGTGCCTGAGGTCACACAGCTTCTGAGCAGCCAGGAGTGAGATTCTTACCCCAGATTCCTGGAGTCTTGTAGCCCAGGCAAGCCTTGGCCTTCATGCATGCCAAAGACCCAAGCAACTTACCTGGCCCCCACCCCACCCCTCTGTCCCACCTCACCCCCCCTGCCCCCTCCCTACCCACCCACCTCTTCTCCCGCCCTCCCCTCCCTGAGCTTCACTGACTGCTGCTTCTCCACAGCTGCTGACAATCAGCCCTACTAAGGGAGTGGAGCTGACCTGCACCCGGAAGCAGGATCCTAGCCCCAGGGCAAAGGAAGACCAGAGCTTCTGTGAGCCCCACAGGGCAGTAGGAGCCAAGCAGGGCCAGTTAAGTCAGTCATGGGTCTTTTGTCAGAGGGCTTTCCCACTCTGGAACACTCCTGTAAGTGACTGTCCAGGCAAGGAAGGAAGTTGTGCCTGATAGTGTCTTCTGAGGCAGGCAGTGTGGCCAGGGTTATGAGAACATTGCTGTTCTGGTGGTCTGGGGACACAGAAACAGGCTGATGTGGTGTTACCCAGAAGCGCTCTGAGGCCAAATCATCACACAAAGGTGAATGCACCATGCTAGACACGTAGGAACAGAATGTCAGAACTTATTGACAGCGAATTCACAAGGTTTAGTGTTTTAAGTGATAGAAATTTGTCACGTAACTTGTCTACGTTGGTAGCCTGGCTGAGAAAAAGGCAGGCTCTTTTATTCCAATCTAATTTTTATTTATGCTCATATCACAAATAACACAGTAAAGGTATCTGCATATTTTATATTGTCTTAGTTACTTTTCTACTGCTGTGATAAGACATTGTGACTTAGGCAACTTATAGAAGAGAGTGTTTAATTTGGGGGCTCACAAGTCCATGACCATCATGGTGGGAAGCATTGGCAGTAGGCAGGCAAGCATGGTGCTGGAGCAGCAGCTGAGAGCTTACATGTGACCCATAAGCACAAGGGAGGGAGGGAGGAGGGAAAGGGGGAGGGAGGGAGGGGGGGTGAGGTGGGACAGAGGGGTGGTGTGGGGGCCGAGTAAGTTGCCCCCAGAGAGAGAGGCCCACCTTCCCCCAGAAGAAACACACCTCCCCAACAAGGCCACACCTCCTGATCTTTCCCAAACAGTTCCAGCAACTGTGGCTCAAGCATTCAGCTGTATGAGCCCATGGGGGCCATTCTTATCCAAACCACTATCTGCACATAAGGCTTACAGAGTGAGTACAAGTTAAAGGGATCGCAGCAGCGTTTGAGAGAACTGGGAGTCTGTAGTGATGGTGTGCCTGGAGGGAGCTGCTGGAGTCAGGTCTGTGAACAAAGCTGCAGTGTGCAGCTGCTAGGTGAAAGAGCAAACCTGTCTGAAGCAGGATGTAGGTTGGAAGGCAGGAAATGGGTGACCAGGTCCAGGTCCAGCAGGGCAAGCAGGAGGACAGGTGGCAGTCAAGTAGGCCTTGACAACAGCTGGGGACCCAGCCCAGCTGGGGCTCCAGGGACTCAGCGTCCTCAGTCCTTGACCCACACACCTAGCCGGTATCAGACAATAGGTTGATGTGAGGCCATGCTCCATCACCTTGGAGGCCAGGTAAGACAACCACACTCTTTCCTTGGTTGGTGTGTCTCATAAAGTCTTACACCTGGTACCCCTAAATTTCTTCCAGACAGGGTTTCACTATGTAGCCCTGCTGGCCTTGAACTTACAGAGATTTATTTACCTGCCTCTGCCTCCTGATGTGAATTTAATGCTTCCATGTGCCCCTGTAGTCTAAAGTCACTCCAATCCGATTTCAGGGCTTACAGGGTGGCACCCTTTTTTATCCTGGGGAGTAAGTCATTTCATCAGTCTGGGCTGGATGGGTGGTGCCTGGCAAATGGTGTTTCTCAGTCCACCAGAGACTGCTGTCATCTCTCTCCTTCAAGATGGAGCAGGAAACTTTGTTTATAGGGAATTGGAGAAATGGTTAAGTGCTTATGAGTGTTTGCGGCTTTTCCAGAGGGCTGGAGTTTACTTTCCTGCACACACAGCAGGTGCAGCAACCTCTAGCTCCAGCTCAGGGGGCCCAATGTCCTCTTGTGGCCTTCAGGGGCATCTGCATGCATGTGGTGTACATATGTACACAAAGGCACACATACACTTTTTTTCTTTTGTTGTTTTTGAAAGGGAAGTCTCCTAGAGCAAGGAACGGCTTGCCATGCCGGTTTTATTCTATATGGACATGACTTGACCTTAACAGAAGCCACACTCTACATGTTATCTCTGGCTTTCCCAAGGTCTGCCTTCCGGGGGTCTATTTACTACCTAAAGTAAAGGGAATTGCCAAGGATGGATGCTTGTCATTTGGGGACAGATCTGAGTGGAACTGGTGTTTTGGAAAGTGCAGAAAGAAGTGACCAGAGACCTGCCTTCTCATCTGCACTGCACAGAACTAGCTGTGTGACCTGCACCCAGGCAGCTAACCTGAATCGCAGGCATCTGGGGAGTTACTGCCTCACAGGTCGTCCACCAATCAGTGCTGCTTAGTGCCCTCTGCTCTCCTGGAAATCTTGCCTGCTCTGCTTTCTCCTTGGTGTCTCCACGTTCTGTAGACAGTAGCACACTCTACTTCATGCCACAGAGACAAGCTTGTATTTATAAGTTTTTTTTGGAAGAGGGTTATCTTACCTCTGCATTCTCAGCTCATTGTCTTAAGGTGCATTTAATAACTCTTGATTATCAAAGCTTTCTTACAATGGTTACAAAAAAATACATATTACTTTCTTTTCCCCCCCGAGACAGGGTTTCTCTGTGCAGCCTTGGCTATCCTGGACTTGCTTTGTAGACCAGGCTGGCCTTGAACTCACAGCAATCCGCCTGCCTCTGCCTCCCAAATGCTGGGATTAAAGGTGTGCACCACCACCACCCGGCTACATATTACTTATGAAAAATAAAAATACACCGGGGGTGAGGGGTTGGTGGCACATGCCTTTCATCCCAGCACTCAGGAGGATAGCCAAGGCTACAGAGAAACCCTGTCTGGAAAAAACAGAAACAAAAACCTAAATAGCCAGGTGTGGTGGCACATGCCTTTCATTTCAGCACTTGGGAGGCAGATCTCTGTGAGTTTGAGGCCAGCCTAATCTGCATACTGAGTTCCAGGACAGCCAGGACTATGTAGAGACCTTGCCTTAAAAATCCAAAAACAAACATTCATAGCCTTCTTGTGTATTTTAAAAAGCCTCCAGAAATCTGCCACAAAGTACAAAAGCCTTGAGGAAACTGCCTTTGGTTTGGACAGTTTCCCAAATCTTTGTTTAAATGTTACTGAGTTAAACAAGGGACGCAGGGCTGCCCACCACGGTTGGTAAAGGCTTTATTGAGTGGTTGGGGGGTGGGGGGGTGGGGAGGGGGGGGAATTCCCATCCTAACAACAGAAAAGCACTTCCCACACTGTACCTTCCCCAGGGTTAGCAACTCTGCCTCATGGCTGCAGCCTCACACTATGAACACCCTCCTTTCAAGTTCAGTACAGAGACATCTCTTCCTCCAGAAATAAAACTTTCAGTCTCAACTCAAAAGGGAACAAAGGCATATATCTCGGTTTCTGCAACATTTGATACAAGTTTGCAACAAAAACCGTACATAGCAGCATGCTGCCTACCGGAGATCAGGCTAGCCCGGGCAAGCCTGGTGGGAATGCTTTAGCATCTGTGCATTGCTGCAGTTTTCACATATGACAGGTGGAGCTGCCTCGTAATGCAGGTGCTGCACGGCTCCAGTTTCATACACTGGACTCTAGCACAGGAAATGTATTTTGGAGTTTAGCAAATATACAAATAGAAAAAAAAAACTGCCTTAAGAAAAATGTCACAAATGACTAACCATCTGAAATGTTCTTATCACAGCTTTTATATATTATAAAGCCCCCCTCCTCACTGAGTCTTTGATGAAATAACCCTAGTCACTGTCGTCTGACCCATGTTCCGAGCCTCGGTCTGATGCCTCATTGTTTGAGCCTTCTGGTTCCGATTCATTTCCAGAGCCTCGGCCAGAACCCTCATTGTCGGACCCTGGCTCCGATTCGCGCTCCGACTCTGCGCTTGGAGAAGCGGGGCGCGAATCATTCTCGGACCCTCCGGAGGGGCTTCTCCCTGACTGCATAGACTCATTGTCTGACTGCTCAGAGCCGGAGCGCCTTCTCTTTCTGGATGGCTGGTCACTGTCAGAATCCTCATCCGACTCCTGTCTTCCTGACCTCGAAGGGCTGCCTGCCTCGCTGCCAGACTTGTTCTGGTTGTCATCTGAGTCGCTCTCAGATGAGGCGCGTCTATTGGGCCGCTCGTCATCGTCCGAATCGCTGTTGCTATTCCTGGGGTGTCTGGAGGAGAGAGGTGTGGGTGAGACACTAGAGCGGCCAATAGCACTTTCTGTTCTGGGTCATGCCTGATGTCTCACACGGGCTCCTGAGATACTTGTTTTGTGTGCTGTTCTGTAGACGTGGGCTTTTAATTATAAACAGATCAACAATGAGCGAGCACAATGAGGACGTTTAATTGATGCAAACAGCACAATTAAATTGGCCTTGGCTATAGGCACAAGCCTGGCAGCAGCTCGGCCTCACAGACTCGGTCTCTGAAGAGTCTGCATCTCTTCCCCTGGACCTGAAGTCCACTAGCAACAGCCTGGGGGATGCATCGTGCGGACAAGGGCAAAGCAATCCAGAGCTGTGTGAGCCAGTATTTTTAGAGCATCCTCACAGACCTTTCTGTTGCCACCTCTGAGCAGCCAGGACTTCTCCCCGCGCCACTACACTCAAACACCTCTTCTCTTACCAAATGTAGCTACCACTACCAATCCCAGGGTGGGTGTGCTCCCCAGAGCAGTAGATGGGAAGGTAACGTGGCCACATGCAGCCCTCTCAAGGTGCTTGGGGTCTGAGGTAGCCTCATCATCTGCCCTCTCTCAGGAGGGCTATAAGTATTGGCTGAGTGAAGAAGAGATGGCTGTAGGGGACCTCAGGGAGAGAGGTACAGGATGCGCTCTTCCAGGAGGCTAAGGGTGGGTGTGTGAGTAGGCGAGGCAAGCACTAGCCAGGAGTCACTCATCAAGGCTGTGAGCTCAGGGTGAGCTCCCTACAGGCTGGCTATGCTAAGCCCACAAGGAAGGCAGAGGTGCGTCATCAGGCCCACAGGAGAAGAAATGGACACTCAATTCCTCATCTCCACAAGGCCAGGCTACTTGTAGCACTGTTAGCCACTTAGTGCTGGGCAGCAGGATCACAGTCTGCTTAGGGCTGAGTGTGCCACCTGGGGAACGTCAGCTAAGTCAGCTACGGTTTCTTCTAGCTCCAAGACAGCTAGGTATGGAGGGTCATGCAGAGGACAACGCCAGCTTGAGGCTGGTGAGGAGACAGCACACTGACCTCTCCCAGTCATCTCTTCTCCACTTTTGTTTTTCCTAGGGGCCTAGTTAGCAGCCACTGCGGCTTCCCACTGTTAGAATTTACCCTGGGAAATTCTGGCCTTTCTTCAGACTGGGACTTACCCACCATTAGGACTCACCAGGAGGGGTTCTTACCCTTCATCTGCAATTTTCAGTTTATCCTCATCTGAAGAATCATCACTGGACGATATGATGGCTTTGGATTTTATTTTTCCCTTCATTGAAGGCGGCAGGCGCTCTGGCTTGGGCTAGAGAAGGGCAGGCATGACCTGTTAGCTGGGTTCTCACATTATTGGGAATCTTATCAGACCAGGTTTTATTATAGTAATGGAATCCACAGGCACCAGTGAAAACAAGCATTTGTGATGAAGAAGCTGACAAAGTGGCCCCACCCCCTCACAGGCAGGAGAAGAGCACACTGAGCCTTTCACACACACACACAGGGCAGGAAGACAGCTCTAGAACTTACAGGCTTCTTTCTCTCTGTTTTTGGTGGGCGGCGCTTCTTTGGTTTGGGGCCGTTTTCTGTTTCATCGTCATCAGATCCATCTTCTCCCTTTGGAGGTCTTGAACAGCAACAGCAGGAGTTATCAGGAGGCCCAGCCTGCAGGTCTGAGGCTGCACTGCCACCACAGTAGTGTCCCTCTGTACGGACGCTGACCTCAGTTACACTATGCGCTCAAGGGCACAGGGGATACAGTCTGCAAACCAGTGACATCTGCCACTAACTTGTCACTGTGCAGCTCCCTCCGCTATCTGCACTGCAATCGTGTTTGGTGCAGTGGCTGAGGGAGAACCGACCTGGTTTTGGATGTCCGAGTCTCTCCCCTACTCTTCCTCCCTTCCCAGTTGCTACCAAGATCCTCACCACAGCTACACAAGTGATGGTCTGAGTAGATTCACAGGTTCTTTCTCAAAGATAACTGGCCAAGGGATAGGAAGGGCAAGGCTGGGTACCACAGCCGAAAGAAGACTCCTAGGCAGGGAAGAGTGGGGCATCCTGGATCTTACGCAGACAGCACTGGACACTGCCCCAACCATTCACTCACTGCAGAGAGCAACGCTCAGTGGCTGCCAGTACTGCACATGGAGTCAGTGCAGCCTGCCATCCTGGCTGCTCACTTCACATCCCATCTGTGGCCAAAACACATTACAAGAAAAGAGAACTGGGTGTGGTGTGCACACCAATCATCCCAGTGCTCCGGAGGCAGAGACAAGTAGATATCCCTGTTTAAGGTCAACCTGGGCTACATAGTAAATTCAAGGCCAGCATGGGCTACATAAGGCCCCATTTCAAGAAAGAAAATGACAAGGAGGACACGGTGCTTCTCAGCTGCCTCAGGGACGACCTAGAGACACATGCAAATTATATACTTGGGTTTTTGAAATGGATGAAAGCAGGAAGCAGTTGGGGAAGACAGAGTATAAAAGGTCTCTCGCCTTTACAGACACTTAGAATAGTAACGAGGACACTACCTTCTCCTCCTCTTCTTCTTCCTCTCTCCACCGTCCTCCTCGTCACCCTCCTGTTCACTGCCACTGCCCTTCCTTCTCTTCTTCTTTTTGGATAGAGGGAGGTCGTCATCGGTGTCGTCATTGACAAACTCATCAAACTCACCTCCTTTCTTAGAACGCTACAATCCAAGAGACCACAATCAGCCCCTTCCAGGCAGTGAGTGCTGCTCGGCTCAGGAGGCCTCTCACAAGTGAAGACCTTTTACTAAGTCACATGGAAGAGGGGCTTGGCTGGGCCCGCATTTCCAGCACTCGTCCTGAGAAGTCCCATCAACTGCCTGAGAAGTTGGCATAGGTTAAACACATCTTCAACTATAAATGCATTTAACCCACTTAAGCCCCCAGAACCCAGAACGGCATTGGTTGTTTGTGCCCATGACTCTGTGGCTGTCTGGGAGCTGTGGGTCTTTGTAGCAACCAGCACCACAAAAGAATTTCACACCAAATCTCTCAGCTTGGGAGAAGACTGAGACTCAAAGTACAGTTCTACCGAATGGTCGCTTTTAAACCATTAAGTCAAACCACTAGAGAGCAGGGCCCACCTGCTTGCTGAGGTCCGCGGCAGATGAGCTGCAGAGCACGTCCGTGTCAAGCCGTGTTCACCCACAGCACCACATATACCAAAAAGGTAGGGACCACTGCCCACACCAGACATTGCAGCCTGTGTTGGAAGACTATCCAACAGGACTAAGAACTAAGTACTGAGCCAACTGAACCGAGCTCTTCATCTCAGAAAGCCCAAAGGTTGCCTCTGAGGTCAGGGGGGGGGGGGGTGGCGGGGGGGGGGGGGGGGGGGGCAGAGCTTACCCGCCCTCCTCCACCTCTTTTCTTCTCCTTCGTTGCTTCAGTCTCGCCAGTGAACATGAGGATATTTTTGGTCTTCTCCACATACTGGGCCCGCTGCTCCAAAAGTTTCTTTTGCTCTTCCTTTTCTCGCAGGCGTTTCTCTTCCTAGGGGAAGGATAGGGACTGATGAACACGCTCTTATAATGAGCAGAGCAAGCGCGGAGCAGCCGGAGGGAGGACTGGCGCCTAGCTCAGCGTGCGCACACACCTGCTCTTTGAGAAGCTTCTGCCGTAAGAGCTCCTTCTCCTGCTCCTGCTTGGCCCGCAGCTCCCGTTCTTCCTCATCCTGCTTGCGTGCCCGGGCCACATGGTACTGGGCCTGGCTCAGTAAGTCAGAGCACTGCCTAACATTTCAGATGCAGAGACACAGCGTCACCGATAGGAGTGCCTGTTTTCCTTAAAGCCACATCAGCACTACCAACTGTGCTAAGTTCTCCAACCCCGAAGTTCTGTCTTGATTCACTGACATAACGTGAGTAAAGCAGAGACATGTTTCTCAGTGTGAGAGGAGGGTCCTGAGTTCTAGCCTGGCTGCAGAGTAAGATCCCACCTCAAAAGGACAACAGAAAAAAAGAAAAAGCATTTCCCCACCCCCTAAATATGCTACATCAATTTCCTCAAAGTCTGAAAAGGTGCTTGGGTGAGGGACTCCCCACAGAGAGGAAGTAAGGGAGCACCGTGTCATGGCGACACTCTCCTAACGCACACCCACGCTGCTACTGCCCACACAGCCAGCTTCTGTCAACAGGGCGTTACCTGGCTTCCGAGGCTGCAAGGGCCAAATCGAATCTCATTTTATCTCCTACTTTACTCAAGTAACTGAAGTATCTAAAGGGAAGGAGAAGGTAAAGCTATTTCACATAATCCCCACATCAAGGCCCTCAGCATGTTTAACAGACAGTTCATCAAGGAAGGCAACATGTATTTACTACTGTCAGTAAACTAAAAACTAACCGTAACCAATAGGTAACAAACAACTGACTCTACTAACTGTGTCAGCATGGTGGGTGGGGCTTAGGTCATGAGAGCACTGACACTTCATGAGATGAGGCAGGGAGTATTAACAGAGATGAGCTCAAGCACAGCTCATCAACCAGAGAGGTGAGGTTTTCACTTTACCACACACTGACTTGCTAAGTCTTGTAAGGTCAAACACATCTGAACTGAGCTGAAATATCTGAAGCAGTAGGTGATAAGATTCTTTTTTGGTGACAAGGGTTTCTCTGTGTAGCTTTGGCTGTCCTGGACTCACTTTGTAGACCAGGCTGGCCTCACACTCACAGAGATCAGCCTGCCTCTGCCTCCCGAGTGCTGGGATCACAGCGTGCGCCTGGTGCAAGTGATAAGATCTTAATCTTAGCTGGATGAAAGCAACATCCCATTAAGATACACTGGCGCAAAACTGAAACCAACCCAAGTGAAGACCAAACAGCTCACATGTGTAAAATGCTGGCTCATGCTGCTGAGAGATTATTGAAAATCTAGGATCAGGCTTCCAGAGGCCAGTGTGGCAGGACTCTGCCTGGAATCTGGCGCCACATGGCAGCTGTGTGCTTTGGCCTAAACCAAACTGTTTTGGACCTCTAATGCTTGCTTTCCTCAATGGTTATTATTATTATTATTTTGAGGCAAGTCTTTGTTTGAGACTGTTTTAAGGAAACAAACCATTTTAAAGCCTTTCTTCTTCAAAAGTCCTACCTGTGTGCAAGCTCCAGCTCCTTCACAGCATTAAGGACTTCCTTCAGATTACTTTTTTCATCTTTCAGGACAGAGGTAGCTAATCTTTGCAAGACCAACGCCACGTTAAACATCAGAACCGTATCACTGGGTGCCACATGTCTGGCCTGTAACCAGAAAGCAAGCAAGTTAACTCCTTATGCTGAATGTTCAGGAGCAGAGGGCGGGTGGGCGGGCACAGGAGTTCTGCTACCTTCAGCAGTGTCTGCTTGCACTCCTGTAACTTGCCGCACTTGAAGAGGGCACGGGCCAAGTAGAGCACGACTTCAGTGTTCTGGTGCTTATAAAACTTTCTGAGGCAGTTCTCATACTACAGAAAGAAAATGTTAGTTAGAAGCAGCACAGCCGGGCAACGGTGACACCCGCCTTTAATCCCAGCACTTGGGAGGAAGAGGCAGGTAGATCTTGAGTTCAAGGCCAGCCTGGTCTACAGAGTGAGTTCCAGGACAGCCAGGGCATCACGGAGAAACCCTGTCTCGGGAAAAACAAAACCAAAAACACCAGCAACCAACCAATCACAGCAGGGATGAAGTGTATGCTGTGTCGGGCTCTTAAAGTTTTGAGAAGACACTCCACTCTGGTTAATTTCAGAAAATAATCCAGAGTTGATTTCTGACATTAGCCAGTTTACATTTTTACAACATGAAAATCTGATCACAGAAAAACTAGACTTAAAATATTTTCACTTGGAAGTTTGGAGCAGTGCGGAAAGGAAGAGTAAAGAGATTTAAGTCTGTCTGTCTGTCTGCCTCAGACTTAGCTTGGGAACCCTTTCTCCTGTCTTCAGTTCACTAACTAGAATCAATTCCCTGGCCACCATGACACGGCATACCCCTGGATCCTGTGCTGACCTGCTCTAACATCTTCCTCCGCGTTCTGTGGAAACTAGTGGTAACGAGCATAGAGAGTCTCACAGGTCAGTTAATTTGTTGGTCAGGATAACAAATGAGTATCTGCATTTTTTTTCCCCTCCACATTTTACTCTAATGTGTAGCATGCATCTCATGTGTGTAAGGGGACGTGTGGATGGAGAGGCCAGAGGGTGATGTCAGGTGTCCCGATCTATCACTTGCTACCTTATTCCATGGACAGGATTTCTCACAAAACCTGGAGTTTGCTGCCACACACCCTTGTTTCCTACCTCAGTGATCCTCCTGTCTCCACCCCTGACAGCAGCACCGAGATTACAAACAGCTACAATGGGTACTAGGAATCTGAACTTAGTCCTTGTGACTATGCAGCAAGCACTCCTCCACACTGTCGTCTCCCCAGCCCTCAGAGGTAATATTCTTATATAAACACAACACTTTTTTACCACAAGCATACATACCCTGCTATAGGTAACTGACAAGGCGATTACTTGGAATATCCCTAATGACTAATTTGCATTTCTAGAAGGCAGTGCTGCCACCATGCAGATTGGGATGGCTTATCTCCAAGAATACAACCTCTGGGTTGTGCATGCAATCTGAGCTGAGTCCCTCTGACCAGCTAGCTTAGTTCCTGAAGCCTGGGCTTCTCTTACGTTCTCTCTGCTCAGGACCTCTTCTTTTAGACCATACTTTAACTTGAGACACCAAGAGCTTTGTCACTTTAGTGTACTGAGAACACTGACTATAACTTTTACTTCAGTTCAGGCACTCAGCAAACATGAGAAGCTAACATAATTCTACAGGTACAAGCTTTGTTTCTATTTTATTTTTTTCAAGTTTGTATTTCTTTTTTTCTTAAAAGAGAAACAATGGGCAAGGTAAGTGGCTTAGTGGTCAGCGGTTAAGAATGCTTCCCGCTCTTCCAGAGGACCTAAGTTGGCTCCCAGCACCCAGGGTCAGGTGGTTCACAACAGCCTGGAACTCTAGCTCCAGGATTTCAAAACCATCTTTGGCCTCCTCAGGCATCTGTATACATATGGTATACTTTCCTACAAAACACACACACACACACACACACACACACACACACACACGAGCACAAAAATAAACCTTTTAAGATAAGCCATTTAAACTGAGGGCAGTCAAATGACTGTAATCCCAGAGCTTGGGAGGCTGAGGTGGGAGGACACTTAAACACAGGAACTTACAGTCAGCCCGGGTAATACAGAGAGACTGTATTGTCTCCACAGCAACAACAAAATCACCTAACTGAAGCTCAGTTCACAGACTAAAAACCACCCCTCCCGCTTAGTGGATACTTGTTTTACATGTTAGTGCCCAGCTCTTTTATACTGGAAGTTCACAAAACTCTCTGAGGTTACGACACCTCCACTTCACAGAGAGGGAAATGGGTCACAGAGGATCTTCTCTGCCTGTGGCATGCGTTTGTGGAACCGGGAGGGACTCACATCTACCTGGCCTTGTTGTTACACGGTTATAAACCTCTGACCAGACACTATCAAGGGAAATGGCATGAAATTCCATGACGGGAGCAGAAGGGTTACGGAAGCGGTGGCTTCACATGACACACATGACACACAAACATGTGGAGAGGCAGAGGCGTTACCATCTGAACGGCACTGATGTACTGCTTCTGCTCCACGTAAATGTGTGCCAGGTTCAGCCACACATCACTGATGTCTGCTGTCGCTTCTCTCACTTGGGCAAACACATCGCGAGCTTCACGGAAGTACCCTTTGTGGGCCAGAACAGCTCCTAAAGGTACACAAGACCAACAGTGACAGTGTCCCAGTCACTTCCTGAACAGCTGAAGCAGCTGCACTCATCAGAACCCCCACATTTACGAACACCTGCAAAGAGTTAATTGCACCGGCTGGTATGGACCCAAGGCCTCTAGTCACCTATGCCATTGGCAGCGTACAAGTTCTTGGCATCGTTCCTGAGGACTTGCTTGTAGATGGCCAGGGCGCGGTCTTGATGACGCTTCTCCTACAGGAAAGTAGAATTACTGAAAAATTCAAAGAGATACGAACACCAATCTTGCTGAAGGAGACAGGGATTACCTTTTCTCGGTCTCGGGTTGGCTGATGCAAAGTCTGGAGCCACACATTGCCAAGGGCCAGCATAGAGTAGGTGTCACTCTGTGTGGCTGGCTGTTTCAATATCCTCTCAAACTTCTTCTGGCCTGGACCCCATTCTTGTTTTGCCAGATGGAGATTACCAATCAAAGACCAGGCATCTGGGTGGTCCTATGTAAATATAAGGAAGTACATTTTACAGCCATCTTTCTCACCATGGCTAATGGCTACAACACAATGTGGTTTTCAGACTGAGAACTGAGACCCGTTAGTGAGTTGCAAGATCAATTTAGTGTCTGTATCAGCATACAAAGTGCAACAGAACCGACTGAAGTAAAGACAGTGAGAGCAACTAACGACACATAACCCTGCCTGTCAGGGCTCTGCTGCAGTGTGCAGCCTCTTCTGTGAGCCACAGTCAGCTCAGATGACCTAGGAAAGCTGAGACACTGACTCAGGAAGCTGTCCTCGGCAGGCTCCAGGGCCAAGTACCCGTGACGGGATGCCGACAAGAAAGAAAATGGAAGGAAAATAATTTTACATATTTAAAAAAATGATCCCGATTATGACATGACTAATTATACAAACACATATACTCATTAAAGTCTTTAACAAGTGAAACACAGAAAAAACAAGCCACTGAAGCCTGAGATGACATGGTTACTAGAAACATCACAGCCATTAAACGAGCAAGCTGATTTTGAAAGGTAATGGGTGAAAATTGCTGAAACTGAGTCCACACCACCAACCTGATTGATCTGAAGGGCTTCCTTAAACCAGTCTGAAGCTTCATAGAAGTTTCCTTTATCTCTGGCCATGGCTCCGAGGCGCAGATAGCCTGAAAGTGCACATTGAATTCTTCACAATCTCACATGTGAAGGAGCCTAACACTGAAGTGTGACGTTTGGGATGGCCGTGCTTTGTTAATACTTTCAGACAGAAGAGAAACCCACACACATGAAGACATATCACTCTAAGTACACAAAAGAGAAACTGCATCACTAGGTCAGCCTTCCTTTTTTAAAAGAAAAAGCATTTTATTTAACTTTAATTTATGTGCATTGGTGTGAGAATGTGAGATCTTGGAGTTACAGACAGTTGTGAGCTGCTATGTGGGTACTGGGAATTGAACCCAGGTCCTTTAGAAGAGCAGGCAATGTTCTTAACCACTGAGCCATCTCTCCAGCCCCCTTTTTTTCTTTTATGACAGGGTCTTACTATGTAGCTCTGGCTGGCCTTCACTTCACTATGTAGACCAGGAAAGCCTGGAATTCAGAGATCCAACTGCCTTTGCTTCTGGAGTGCTGGGATTAAAGATAAGATGCCCCACCACACCTGCCTGGGACCTCTACAAAATACAATAAGGACCACAGCACACAACTCCCGGTACCCAGACAGTCATCTGCTCTCAGAAATGACTGCTCAGTCATCACAGAGTGGGATGACTCACACCCTGGCTGGGCGGACTGCAGCAGCATGAGGTTTCCTCACGACACTCAGGATGGTCCACAGTTTGAAACTTATGAATTATTTATGGAATTTTTCATATGCTATTTTGAGAGCAGAGTTAAGTATAAGCAAATGAAACTACAGAGTGAAACCTTGAAAGAGAAAAGCACTGCAGAGCATATAGGTTAATTTTAAGATGGCAGTAATTTATAGTGACTCAGTTGTAAAAACTCAAACTAGGACATTTTACTAAATTGTTTCAAGGAAAAAAAAACCACTCTTACTACATACCATATGATGTAAAAATGTTAGCACAGGGGCTGGAGAGATGGCTCAGTGGTTAAGAGCACTGCCTGTTCTCCCAAAGGACCCGGGTTCAATTCCCAGCACCCACATGGCAGCTCACAACTGTCTGTAACTCCAAGATCTGACACACTCACACCAACGCACATAAATTAAATAAAAAATATTTAAAAAAAAAAAAATGTTAGCACAAAGTCAAAGAAGGGCCCTTACAAACTATACCCATGATAAAACACGCCAGGGAGCAGCTGAACTCGCTGCTGCTGAACATGACTCAAGGGGCTTCTGTTGATCTGTGTGTTTTCCAGCGTAAGTAAATGAAACTACAATTTCTGTTTTGTTTCACTTTTTACTTTTAATATGTACTGGTGCTTTGCTTGCATGTACATCTGTGTGAGGGTGTCAGGTCCCCTGGAACTGGAGTTACAGGTGGCTGTGAACTGCCATGTGGGTGCTGGATCCTCTGGAAGAGCAGTGCTCTTAACTGCTGAGTCAGTCATCTTTCCAGCCCCTTACTTCACTTTCTGAGACAAGGCCTAACATAGAGCAAGGGTGCCTCAAACCTGCTAGGTAGGGAGGCCGGCCTCGAACTCCTGGACCTTCTGCTTCTACCTCTCAAGTGCTAGAATTATAGATGAGAACTGCCACTCCAGGTGCATCCTTTTCTCCCTTGGAGAACAGGGAACACTGGATTTCCACTTTTTATTTTTTTGGTTCTAACAAATTATTGGTTCTAACAAATACTTTCTTTTCTAAATAAGGTTTTGCTGTTACTATGGAGATTTAGGAATGTTCTCTCTCTCTCTCTCTCTCTCTCTCTCTCTCTCTCTCTCTCTCTCACACACACACACACACACACACACACACACACACACACACACACAAGCCTAAATTCTTACAGTCTACGTAGTTAGGATGCTCTCGTAAAATATTTTTGTAGAGTTTCTCTGCTTCGTGGAATTCACACATGGCCTCGTAGAGCCTGGCTAAGTTGTAGGATGTAGTGACAGAGATGGCATTGTAATAGTGTTCGTCATGCTCAGCTTCTGCCTTTGCACGGTCCAGTGAGGCCAGGAAGTATTTCTGTGAGGAAGAGACACTGTTATAGCATATGGCTGAGCAGAGTGCCTGCAGCTTGGTTAAGCATAGAAAAAAGGGAAGGGTTTTGCTTCCTTACCTTTGCTTCGCCTAGGTTTCCAAGTCTGAAGTGGAGAGCCCCAACATTATTCAGAATCTCAGGAGGGACGTCAGCCTGCACCTTTTCCTGCAGGATGCGCGTGGCTGTTCCGTAGGCTGAGAGGGCACCCTGCATGTGTATGGGGGCCAGAGTAAAGGTTTGCTCACAGAACAAAGGGACACACTGCACTGGCTCGTTAAGACATGCCGTACGGAAAGCAGACATCTATACCTGTATGTCAGTCTGCTCTAAGATCTGGGCCAACTCAATCCAAGCTTCCACATCGTCAGGATACTGTTCTGTGACCTTCTTCAAATGGCCCTGGGAGAAATGAGACCATTAAAACAATGCTGTCCAAAGTAAAACAAAACAAAACAAAACAAAACAAAAACAAACAAACAAACAAACCCAGGCTACCACATTCTACTTAAGAAGCCAAATGTTTGGTGTTCAGCGAACCACACACATCTCACAGCTGTACTAGCGACAGCTGGAGGCTCGGGGTACCTAAGGGTTATAACACACCTTGGCTATGTCTCGTTTCTCCTGATCTTCTGAAGCAGCATAGAGAGAGCCAAGGATTTTCATCGTTTCATAATTGTTAGGATAAGCCTTCAAAACTTTCTCAAAGCACTGAGATGCATTCTCTTTGTCACCTCGATAAATATACATTTGTCCCAAACCAAAAAATGGCAGTACAAAGGAGGATGAAGCAAACTGTGTGGCTTGATAGTAGTACTGAAAGGCTTGATCATAATCTTCCTGAGAAATGAGAATAAAACAAGAGCAACGACATGTACAAAAGTGGTCAGAAGATTGAAATCCTGTTAGCAGAAAGGCTATAATGGCCTCACCTGAACATGGAATGAGCGAGCCAGCTGGTAACAGCTTTCGGCTTGCATAGCCTCCACCTCTGTGTTGTGGAATGCATGGAGAGCCAGGTGCTGCACTTTACTATAATCCTGCATTTGATAACAGAAAATCAATTTAGAGATGTCAGAAGATGCTTGAACAGTGATTCATTTTAACTAGTAGCAGTTCATTTAGTTATAAGGTATATTTTCATCTTCTCCCTAAATAATGAATAATCAGTTTATAAATAATGAATGAACAGGTATCAGCTTAATGAGTAATCATTACGCTTCTACAACCGTGAGAGTAAAGCACCAATCAGGAACAACGCAGCATTAGCTCTAATCTAGTAACTCTGCCTCAATTACTCATCAGTAAGATGGGCACAGTCTGGAGACACCGCTCACTTGGTAAGAGCTATGCAGTCATGAGGCCCTGAGTGCAGATCACCAGCACTCACATGAAAGCTGCACCCAGCAGCCATGTGTCTGTAACCTTAGTGCTGCGGGGCAGAGAAAGGGGGAGCTCAATGGCCAACCAGCCTAACGGAATCAGGGAGAGTTCTAGATTCAGTGAGAGACCATCTCAAAAAATAAGGTGAGAGGGATTAAAGACATGACACAGCAGTCAAGAGCACTTGCTGCTCGTGCAGAGGACAAACCCACACGGCAGCTCAGTGTTCTGTAATTTCACTTCCAGGGGATCCAGTACCTTCTGACACTATGTGGTGCAGACACACACATGCAGGCAAAACACTCATAAACACGCACACACAAAATAAATACAACCTTAAAAAAAAAGGTAAAGGGTGATTGAGGAAGATACCTGACATCAACCTCTTGCCTCCATACAACTGTGTACTCACATGCATGTGTACATGTGTGAGTGAGTGCGCGCGCGCGCGCACACACACACAGGAAAGGAAGGAAGGAAGGATGGATGGATGGATTAGACTGCTTATCTCATAGGGTAGATGTGACCATTACAGAGGTAAGTACTGGGAATGCTCTCTACCAATGCTTGGGATTAGTCAGCATTGAGTACATACGAGTAACAACAGGAACAGTATAGGAGCTCACATTAGTAAGGTTGATACATTTTTGTCAACTTTTATGTAAATCGTTACACAAATATTTTAAAGTTTAGAGTACAACTTAGTCCTTGGTTCTAATATGGCAGGTTAAGCTTTCCTGTTTATTGCATAAAAGCTTTGCCATTGGCGGGTAAAGAGACGGTTTTCTCAGCAGTGTAGCCTCTGGTGAGCTGCCCACAAGCTTATAAGCAACCTCTCATCCAAGCTGCTACAGCAATCCTAATTAGACTCATTGGGGCACCAAATAAAAGACAAAAAAGCAGAGGGACTGACTGGAAAGAGGAAAGGATCAGCAGGAGAGGGGATGAGAGGGAAGTGGAGACATATGATCAAGGTATATTACATACATATATGAAAATGTCAGCGAAACCCATTAAGTATGATTAACACATGCTAACAAAAACCTTACAAATGAAAAACTTTATCAGTGGCATCTTGGATTTGGTTATGTTAAGAAACCTAGCTCTTACCCCCTCACTCTCTTTCTCTCTCTTACGTCTTTCTCTGTCTCTGACTCTCTCAGGCAGGGATTTAGCAAGCAACTGCAGCTGCCAGGCGCAGGTCAGGAGGCCTGGCTGTCTCTGTCTCTCTGGGGTACCCCTCCCCCTTTCATTCTCTCCCCACCATGCTCCTTTAATAAACCTCATATAATCTAAAAAAAGAAAGAAAAAAAAGGAAGAAAAAGACAAAGAAAAAAGAAATCTAAATACTGTGGCTTCCACAAAATTGGTGGAATTGATGGACAAGATCAACATATAAAAATAAACGAAACCACCACTGACTCTGCCGCCTACACACCTACTGCCAAATTCTATGAAGCAAGTGAACCCTACCTGAGCCTAACGCGGCACCTGCTGTAGCCTACTACATGCTATGTCCCGACTTCTCCAGAGGCGAAGGCTTTCTCCAACCCATGCCTTGCCTCTTTCACCGCTCGGCACTTCCTCGTTTCTGTGTGAGCAGAGGCCTTTCCTTCCACATTTACGTGTGCTTACATGCCTGTTCCCTGGAGTGCAGATAGCAGTTTTACTCGTCGGGTGTCCGATCACAGCTGCACACAGTGCACAGTGCCGACGCATATGAAGTGAGCTCGTGGATGTACTGCTCAGCGCCAGGCAACTAATACAAGCTCTAATTTAGTAATAAACAAAATGACATTTCCAAATTTCTTCCCAAGTTAAAGAAAATCACATACTGACTATATCCAGAAACATCAGACTTGAAAAAAAAATCAAATGAGTAATTTTTACCTTCTTGAAGAAAAAGTGGTTTGCCAAGTGGTTCAGTACCATCGGGTTGCTAGGATCGATGGTATAGGCTCGGGAAAGGAGCTGCACACCATTTTTGATGGAATCAGCCTAAAAGACAACAATGTAACAGAGGGAATGAAGACATCACTTAGCTAGCACGGCCCAGTCTTCTTCAGTCTTAGGGAATCAGGCCCGACAGCTGTAGTCCAACACCATAAGATAGATTGCTATTCTCTGTCAAGGACTTAAAGTTCTAAATGATATAAATAAAATCTTAAAAAAAAAAGAAAAGGGGGACGGCTGGAGAGATGGCTCAGCAGTTAAGAGCACTGACTGCTCTTCCAGAAGTCCTGAGTCCAATTCCCAGAAACTACATGGTGGCTCTCAACCATCTGTAATGTGATATAATGCCCTCTTCTGGCCTGCAGGTGTACATGCAAATAGAGCACTTATAAATAAAATCTTTCAAGTTCTAAATAAGGAAATAGCAAAGTGTTATTAAAATTTAGTTTTCTTAACAAAAGTATATTTGGTATCAGTCTTAATAACTTATGCTGACTCTGAGGACAAAGAATAGAAAATGTATTTTTAAGGCCTAGTTCTTTTTACTGCTATGTATGAGCATTTACCTGTACACATGTGCACCATGCGTGTGCAGTGGCTGTGGAGGCCAGACAGAGGCATCGGATTCTTGGGAACAGCTTTAGCTGTGAGCTACAGTGTGGGTGACGGGAAGGAACCACACGCAGGTCCTCTGCAGGAGCAGCAAGTGCTCTCAGCTGCTGAGCCATCTCTCCAGCCCCCTCATGATTTTTTATTATTCATTTGTAATGAAGCTCCCATTTTAACCTCAGTATTTGTTTTGTGTGTGAGTATGAGGTGTGTGTGCCACTTTCCTTCTTTTTCTTTTTTTAAAATTTATTTTTATTTTATGTTTACTGGTGTTTTGCCTGCATGTGGATGTGTGCGTGAGGGTGTCAGAAGCCCTAGAAGTAGAGTTACAAATAGGTGTGAGCTGCCATGTGGTGCTGGGAATTGATTCTGGGTCCTCTGGAAGAGCGGCCATCTCTCCATCTCCTCCTCCGTTTTCTTATTCAGGTCTTGCTTGAGGTTGTCTACTTCTTAGTCTTGCCTCAGCTGTCTTCTTGGTGTGGCAGCCATCTTACCTTGCTAACAGCACACAGCTTCCTTCCTTTCTTTATAGCACATGGTCTCACCATGTATCTCTGGTGGCCTGGAGTCATCTACGTAGACCGAGATCTGCCTACGTTTGTCTCTTGACTGCTAGGATTAAAAGTATGACTTACCATGACTGGCCTCAGAGTAGATTTTATAGTTGCTGAGACATTTTGATTTCTGGAAAGAAAGCTCCCTTCCCTTTTCCCAACCCCAGGTGACAAGTCATGATTGAGGTAAACTAGATAGTCCATTCTTCTTCTCTAGAGACGGGCCTGAGACAGAGATTCTCACTGGGGACAATGTCGGTTTTTGTCATCACTACTGTGGAGATGGTACCAGCATTCAGTGGTAAAGGCCAAAGAGGCTAGCAAACACCCTGCTATAGAGGAGGGCAGTAACGCACGTAAAGACAACTCACAGCTCACTGGTCAACAGAGCAGACCCTGAGAGACACTGGCAACAGTTTGGACAATCAGATAAAGAAGTGGGACAGGAACTGCTTTCACATATCAGCTGGGACTTCTGAGAGAAAGCCCTAGAAAGGAAAGCCTCTTGCTTCCTTCCCTCCTGTGAGACTAATGGAATAAACAGACGTCCGGGGCTGCAGCAACCATCTTATGACTACGAGGTGACAGATACAGGGGAAAAGCACACATTAAGGAGGAGTTGACACAAAGCTACTGAAAAGATCATAGTCTGATGACATTGTGGTGTCCAATGTGAGACCTTAGGCACTTTGTTTAGTAAACTATAGCCATGTTGTTTAAGTCAGTTGTGTGTGGGCTTGTTACTTTGTCACAAGCATCCCAGACAGACCTAGGGAACTGCAATCTCTCATCTGAGATCTGAACTTGACAAAGTTCTAGAGCCATTTTTGAGGGGTGTGTGTGGTGTGTGTGCTGGACTTAAAGCAGATCACACGGCAGGGACCTTACCTAAGCTGTGAGGGCATCTTCTTCTGGCTATACCATAGAAACGTGCTTGCTTTTGGGATGCTGCCTGCAGCACAGGCACTACATTTATCTATGACCTGAAATCTGCATTCCTAAAGCATAACTCATCCCTGGAGTCCGAGAGAAGGGACAGCAGGCCCGATGAGCCAGGAGCTACAGGCCGTCCTTTCTCCCTTACCTCTTTGTTGTTGAGTTCCAGCACAGCCAGTCCAACCAGTGCTCCCACACACTTAGAGTTGAGTTCCAGGGCTCTGCTGAATGCTAGCCGAGCTTTTTCCAGTTTGTTAAGTTTGACAAAGCAATGGCCCATTCCTAAACGAACTTCAGCTAAAAAAATAAATAAAATCAAGTCATTTGGCCTGTCAACCTAGGACACATTAAAAGAGTTCAAATTCTAGTGTCTGGACTCTTTAAGACCTTTTGGCATACCAGAAACTTGATTCATTAGTAGTCAGACCATACCGTTCCAGTGCTTGTCCCCTCTTATGGGTACCACTCTCACTATACAACAGAATAGCTCTAATACTGGCATTTTTCTAATCTTGTAGCACCTGCTGCAGTAAATCACCACCACAGGAGGCTCCACCTATATTTAACAATTATTATGTGTACGTGTATGCACACACATGAATCTGAGTGCACATACACACTGATGCATGCATGAATAACTCTAGTATTTAAATAGAGAACAAGTCTGTGTCTGAGTACCTATAGTTAATGCCATTCATGTCGGAGCTAGGCTGATACAATCTAACTCACTACAAGGTCCTATCAGAACACAAACACGTCCCTCCCTAAGGCTGCACTCCACTGATCACGGGATCCTCTGCCATCAATTTGAAGACACCATGACACTACTGCCTCTCACTTTCCCTGCATTACACTGTTCTCCTCTCTGGATCACTCTCAGGCATATTCAAACATTTTACCATCTTACAGAAAAGTCTCTTGATCGCACTTCCTTTCTAGCTGCTAGCCCACTCCTGTTCTTCCAGACAACAGAGTCCTGAACTGATGACACACTTGCTGCCTCTGGTTCCGGGTCCTCTGGCATCCACTCTGAGGGGCTACGGCCACCACTCCACTAACGCTGTCTTATCACGGTCACTGGTAACTTGCACTCTGCTCATCAATTCTGCCTGTTTTGCTGCCTAGCCACACAATGTGACACAGCCTACAGCCCTCCCCTTGGGAAATGTTTCACATTTGGCTTCAAGGACATTACTGTGAGTTTTTGTTGTCTCTGGCTGCTCCTCAGGCTGCTTTTCCAAGTCTTCCATTGTTCTAATCTCTATACTTTAGAGCAGCTATTCTCAGCCTGTGGGTTGTGATGCCTTTGGGGTTGGATGACACTTTCCCAGGGGTCACTGAAGACCACTGGAAAACACAGGCACTTACATTACAATTCATAACAGCAACAGAATTACGAAGTAGCAACAAAATAATTTGTCCTTGGGGTCACCACAACATGAGGAGCTGTATCAAAGGGCCGCAGGGTGAGGAGGGTCGAGAAGCACTGCGTTAGAGTGTCGCAGGGCCCTCTTTCCTGTGTCTTCATGCACTCTGCAGGCTTTTGCTCTATCAATGCACTGGTGAATTCCAAGGTGATCTGTCCATCACACACTTCTTCCATGAACACCACGATGGACGTCTGCCTTCTTGTGCCTCAGGCAGGGATTTCAACCTTTTCATGTCTAAAACTAGTTTCTCTTGGACTGTTTTCCAAATGTAGTAAAATGTAGCTCCACTCATAAAATTATTTGTTCGGCTTTTGGTTCTTGCTCTTTGCTTCACATGTCACATTAGCTCTTCTTTCAAAACACTACAACATGACCACACGTACCACCCACTGTTACACCCCTAGGGGTGAGCTTTGCTCGTCGGTGAGACTGCTAGCCTTGCCTACTCACCCCACAGCCTACTCTAGTCTGTGTGCAGTAGTTCAATGGTACTCTTTTGTTTTTTTCTTTCTAATTTGTTTTATGTGCATTGGTGTTTTATGTCAGTGTGAGGGAGTCAGGTCCCCTGGAAGTGGAGTTACAGACAGTTGCGAGCTGCCACGTGGGTGCTGGGATTTGGTCCTCTGAAAGAACAGCCAGTGCTCTTAACTACTGAGCCACCTCTCCAGCCCCGCAGTGGTACTCTTAAACCTAAGACAGATCACAGAATCCTTTTGCCCAAAGCCCTCCAGCGTTTCCCATCTCTGTCGAAAGCTTCAAGTCTGATATAATCTCAGACACTCAACATGAAAAGCGGTGGGCAGTGTGTTTGATCTCACTTTTTACTGCTTTCTATCCATCTCCATTCTGGGTACACTGGCTTCCATAGTGTTGCTCAAACTTGCCAAGCAGTGTTCTGAGGACCTTTGTACCTGCTGTGTTTTCCAGGATGACTCTCCCATCAGTCTGCATGATCCTTGGTTATTTTATCCCTCTATAGCCCTGAGGAATTTCCCTTTGTAAGAAACTCCTGATGCTTCTCATAGCCCTATTTGCTTCAAGCTCTCAAGTCTTACCAATCCCTTTGCAGTGTCTATTTTCTCATTTACTTCACTGGAAGGCCACTGACATGAGGACAAGAATTTCTGTCTTCTGCTTCATTGCTGCGTTCCCTGCATAGGACAGTGCCTGGCACATAGCTGATACACAGCAGAAGACATACTAAATGAAAAACACTTCGGAAGCAAAGCAGCACAGGTCAAAAACAGAATATAATCTGGCTATTTACTTATGGTTTCTTCAAGACAGGGTTTCTCTGTGTAGCCTTGGCTGTCCTGGACTCACTTTGTAGACCAGGCTGGCCTTGAACTCACAGCGATCAGCCTGCCTCTGCCTCCTGAATGTTGGGATTAAAGGCATACTCCACCATACCTGGCCTGTTTAGGTTTTAAATAAAACACCAAGAAAAAATAATCTTGGCGGGAGGCAGGGTTGATATTGGATGTCTTTCTCCATCCTTCTCCACCTTATTTATCCATGCAGCATCTCTCAATGAAACCAGAGCTCCCCAGTTCTGGTGAGCGTAGCTAGCTGCCTTGTGCCAGCATCCCATCTCTGCTTTCCTGAGTGCTGGGATTACAGGTGGGTACCATTCCTGCCTGGCTTTTTCATGGAAGCAGGAGGTCCAAATTCTAGGCCTTACTCTTGGGCAGCAAGTACTTTATCCACTGAGCCATTTCCCCAACTCCAACAAAATAACTTTGATACCGCCATTTCATTACTCAAAACGTATCTTTTTATAACTGGTCATAAATAGCTTAGAATTACCATTCCCCTACCTGGACATCCTGGGTTAGTCCGCAATGCTTTTTTATAGTATGCGAGAGCTCCTCTGTAATCCTTCTTGTTGAATGAAATGCAAGCTTTCCCTGTGGTGATTTAAACAAACAAACACTGTTGATTATGTTCTTTAATTTATATCTCAGTAAGAAATAATTGAAAATAGTGAATTATCATATTAAAAATGGCTGGCACAGTGGTACACGCCAATAATCCCAGCACTCGAGGAGGCAGAGGCAGGGGAATCTTTGGGAGTTCAAGGCAGACCAGGCAGTCTACAAAGCAAGTCCTGGACAGCCAAGGCTACACAGAGAAACCCTGTCTTGAAACAAACAAAACAAAATTAAAAAGTGTTCTCCATTGGTCATGTATTATTCTAGTCCTAAAAGTCTTTATGTAAAATAACAATATAAAAGCTATCTTGCAGTTATCTCTTTGGAAGAAAATAATAACTTTTGACTGCTGTGATAAACATCAAGACCAAAACAACACGGGGAGGAAAGAGCTTATTTCAGCTTATAGTTTAGTCCATCATGAAGGGCAGTCAGGGCAGGAACTGAAGCAGAGGCAACGGAGGAGTGCTGCCTACTAGCTTGTTCCTCCTGACTTTTTTTTGTACCACCTAAAACTACTTGCCCAGTGGTGGCACTGCTCCAGTGGGCTAGGCCCTCCCCTATCAACTATCAATCAAGAAAATGCTTTTCCCATTTGACTCTGTCTTGTGTCAAACTGATAAAAAACTAACCAGGATTCTCTATAGAGACCTACATATACATACTAGCCTATTATATTTATATATATTATAATTATACACTACACACACACACACACACACACACACACACACACACACACACACACACACACACACGCGCGCACACACACACACACACACACGCGCGCACACACACACACACACACGCACACACACACACGCACACACACACACACACACACACACACACACACACACACACACACACACACGCAGAAAGCTCCTGGCCAATGCTGACCAACTAGCACCTAAGGCCCCTGCTGAAGATCACTCACCAAGAAGCGCTGGAATATTGTTTGGAGACTGGTTAAGCACAAAATGAAACTGTGCATCAGCTTGGTCCATTTTGTCACCCTCGAGCAGGCAGAAGCAGGCTCTTCCCAACAAATGGTTCTGTAATGACAGATTTTACTAAGACTACAGAGAATTCACCAAAGCACAGCATTCCTCTGTCAGTGGCCAGAGCAGCTAGAGCCACCAGGAAGAATCCTAAGCATAAAAGAGAAGCTCACCCTGAAATGCAGATCTGCTGGTAACAACAAAACAAAGGTCACAATTTTAAAAATCTGCTTCAAATTCACCCGAGAATACTGGGATTATAGACTCAATGTGTACATACATACTAAATCTGCCTAAATTTAACAGTATAAGGACCAGTGCAATTCTGATTTTAATAAATCCATCTTTTTTACTATATCAACAATTATTTTAGTAATTTGTTTTCACAAAGCATCTGCTACACACATACTTTGCTTTCATGTGGTATTCTGTGCTCTCAGAAGTGACAATGAGGTTGCCTGACCTGATCATACATGATGATTTTATCAGCCATGGTGTACAGCAAGGTTGCCTGGGTAATAAGGTCCTTCTTATTGTCCTTGTTCTTTTCCTTCCGAGCCTGCTGCACATAGTAGGCTGCCAACGTGTCCAAGCAAGTCATCTGGTCTTTCTCATGGTCTCGGTAGTCCAAATTACCATCTATGCGTGCTGCCTCCAGCAGCTTCACAAACTCCTCTGTTTTCCCTTGCTTGTAGTACTCCAGCTTTAGGCAAAGGAGGAAATTAACAAACACTAAACACCCATCCACATGTACAAATCACAGAAATGTTTATAGAACTTTTCTTTGTAATAGCAAAAAACTGGAAGCCAAATATTAATAAATGTACCGATAAAGCAGCTGTGGCATAGCTGTGATACAAAGGAGTGAACTACTGATAGCTACTACGACAGAAATAAGTCTCAAAATAATTACACTCAAAGAAGCCTGTCACCAACAGAATACATGCTGTGTGCTTCTACTTCTTTAAGACCCTAGAAAACGCCTAACAACAAAAACGTACGTAGAGCAGATCAGTGCTGGCTGAAAACACAAGCCTGGGAAAGAACAGTGGAAGGGACTTTGGGGCACTAGACACACTCACGGGCCCCAGCTGACAGACTCAGGTCTGAGCAGTACAGTTCACACATGAGCAGTTTATCCAAGCCAATGAGACTTGAATAAAGCTATTAAAATTGGAATCACAAAAGATAGTTCTGTTTCTTGTTTAGTAATAGTTTAACCCCAGTACTGAGGAAGCGGGGGTGGGGAGAACGGGGGGGGGGTGGAGAGAGAGAGACAGACAGACAGAGAGAGAGAGAGAGAGAGAAAAGAAAGAAGAAGAAGAGGAGGAGGAGAGGAGAGGAGAGGAGAGGAGAGGAGGAGGGAGGGGACCTGGGAGCTTGTTGGCCAGTCACTCTAACTGAAATGGGGAGCTCTATGTTTACTGAGAGACCCTGTCTCCAAAATAATGTGGAGCCAGATGTGGTCAGTCACAGTTTTAATCTCAATCTGGGAGACAAAGCAGATGGAGCTCTATGAGTTTGAGGCCAGCCTGTTTATATAATAAATTCTAGGCTGACTGGGTAGTTGTAAGAATCAGAGGAAATGTGTGCAGCCCCTGCCATGCTATGTGACCTATAGACAATGGTTAATATAGAGTGGCTATCCCTTTTGTATTATCCATGAAGCAAATGCCTAGGGAGGGAATAATCTGTCCTAAAGTCACTGATAATTTCGATAGAACCAAAACCAGAGCCCAAGTTGGTTCTGTTTTGTTTTGAGACAGTCTCTTGTAGCATGCTAGGATTCTAATTCTTCTTCTCTGTGGGGGTTAGGGTTAGTATGTATGGTGTATGTTGTCCTGGTATATGCGTGTGGAGGCCAGAGGTCAACATTGGCTGTCCACCTTTTTCTTTTTCTCCGTGACAGGTCTGACTTGTTGTTGTTGGAAATGGTATCAACATGTAGCCTGGACTGGCTTCACTTTGCAACCTTCCTGCCTCATACCCTGAAATGCTGGGTTTCAGAAGTAGGCCACTACACCCAGCTGGGAAGATTCCTTTAGAGAAGACATTTCAGGAAACAAAAGCAGAAATCTTCACACAGAACTATGACCAAGTGTTTGCACAGCAAAGGAAAGAGTCAGCAGAGCGAAGGGGACGGCTTACAGAGTGGAGAGTCTGGGCTAGCTCTTCACCTGACAGAAGCCATCTCTAGAAGTCGCAAAGAACTCAGAAACCAACTAACAAATGAAGAAATACAAGAATAAGTAAGTCAATCAATACAGGCCAATGATATGACAGATGCCTCCCAAAAGAGTAAGCACAGACTACTACGTACATGAAAAATGTTCAGCATTCTTAGCCATCAGGAACGTGTATATGAAAAGTACACTGTGAACTGGGAATAGTGGCACAAACCTGCAACCCCAGCACTTGCGAGGTGAAGGCAGGAAGATCAAGAGTTCAAGGATAGCCTCAGACAAATACCTGGTTTGAGGCCAGCCTGGGCTACATAAGATTCTGTTTCAAACAACAACAACCACCAAATCAGGCATGGAAAGATGGCTCAGCAGTTAAGAGCGCTTGCTGCTCTTACAGAGGACCTGGGATTGGTTCCCAGCGCCTGAACGGCAACTAACAACTGTGCATCCCTCCAGCTCCTGGGGGCCACAGTCTCTTTGGCCCCTGAAGACAACAGGCATACGCGTGGCACACAAGGAAACATGCGGGCAAAGCACTCATACACAGGAAATATGAGTACATCTTTAAATGGCGATTACCCATAGTAACAACAATAACAAATGTTGGCGAGGATGAGGAAAAGCAGTAGGAAGTGCCGCAGTCTAAAAGTAGGACTACCATACGACCCACCTACACCACTTCCGGTCTTGTATCTGAAGGAAAAAGTCAGCACACATAAACACTGCCTGCACACCCACTTTTAAAGTTCCTGGTTCACAGGCTATGGAGCCAGTATAGGTACCCATCAATGGTAAATAATGGTAAATATACTATACATGTAACAGAGAAGCGAACCATGTCATTTTCAGGAAAATGGATGGAACTAGAGGTCTTATACAAAAGGCTAAGCATTGTACGGGGTTTTGGTTTTTTGTATATGAAGCTGGAATTGAGAAAAGAGAAAGAGAGAAGAAAAGACAACCTCAAAGTAGATGGACGGCTAGCAGGGCAAGGGAGTGAGGGTGGTTAGGAAGGCAGCTGTGACCGATGCACTGTGTGTGTATATAGGAACGTCTCAGAGAAATTCAGGAATATGTACACTGCACTAACAATTACACAGTTCTTAAAATAAATACTTGGAAGACTAAGCAGCAAGACTGAAAGGTCAAGGCCAGCCTGGGCAACTTAGTGAGACTCTATCTCAAAATGAAAGGTAAAAACAGGGCTGGGGAGTCAGCTTAGCAGTCTTTGCCCAGCGTTTGTAAGGACCTAGGCTCAATCATACGGGATACTTGAGCAAAAGATGTGTTCGGCTCCAAAGCTACGTTTCCGACCATCATGGCAGGGCTAGGGAATTCTTATGCATCTTCATATGAAAGCCACTTGTGTTACAAAGTCTAGGAATAATGAGTACAGACTTTGTCTTACTATTTCTCATAAAAAGGACACATGGAGTAAGTAGAGAGTTGAAAGTTTTAGGCTCTCAGGTTAGACTTTGCTGAGAATTCCCAGTAGTGTTCGTATTATGGAGGCAGGGACAAGTATGACAAAACAAAACAAAACACCCCCCCCCCCAAAAAAAACCAAAAACCATAAGGCCAGGATAAGTTTTACACCAAAAGGGCTTTTTTATGGATTAGCTTGGAGCCTAATCACTTTCCAGAATGTTTTAGGGGAAATGTTATGGGAAGCAATGTTTATTCCTTCTACCTATAAATAAGCCAATTTTGCTGATTATCACTAAGTAATTAAAACCTCAACCTAGAGAACCAATTACCTTAAACGAATCTTGCCTTTATCAACGGACACTAACTTACCAGTAGAGCTGTACTCAGGAAACTGTCCTTATTGTTCCACAAAGGATAATATAACAAATTGTCTTTTCATTTTGGTTTTTTGTTTGTTTGTTTTGTTTTTCAAGACAGGCTTCTGTAGCCCTCACTATCCTAGAAGACCAGGCTGGCCTTAAACTCAGAGATTAACCTGCCTCTGCTTCCCCAGTGCTAGGATTAAAGGTGTGCCCCATCATGCCTGGCATAACTAATTTTCATACAGATGATTTAACCACGTACAACAGATTTAACCATGAAAACCAAAATCACATATTTTTCCAGTCAACGAGAAAAGCCGCTATAGGAGTACTGACCGCCAAAGCAATCCATATGTGCAGCTGAGTGTGTTCCTGCTTCAGAATACTGATGACTTCATCGCCCTCCGGTAGCTGATCGAAGTCAAGTTCAATGACCTAAAACAGAAAATAAATGCTTTGTTTCCTTTCTAAGTTCACAGTTTTTCTCTTCTGTGTTTTGTGAATGCTCATCATTGTGCATAGACAAAGGGTGTGTACTTTCAATGGGGATGAACTAACACATGCTCGAAATTAGGAAACACATAGCGAAATAGGTTCTAGTCTTGATTTGGTCAAAGCACAGAAAAGCAGACAAATCCTGTTAGTAGTCTTCACAGCACTAAAACTATAAAGTTCACAACGACTTGCTCACTCAAAACCAAAATGAAACCTTGGATTACATATAATCCAACAAAGCGCTGAGGCCATGGGTCTGAGACCTTGAGAAATACTACGGAGGCCAGGCAAAGTTGCATGCCAACACACACATAAATCATGGAGGCAGTATCGTGTGTCACATACATGCCTGAAATGTGGGCACCAAAAATACTTTTTAAAATGTTCTGGAATATACCCAAGACCATTGGATTCTAGAAACAAATTCTACCTCGATCAAAATTAAAAGTGTGAAATAGCCAGTAAGACTGAAGTAAAGCTGGAGCTTTACTCAAACTGCACGCCACCTATGGAGGAGTGGGTCTGTTGCCACTAGCACGCAGGAGTGGCTAAATCTCGGGGTCCTTATCTCGCCGAGCGAGCTGTGTTAACAGTGCGCCTAGACAGACTCTTATCCGAAGGCCATGACAAACTCTTATTCGAAGGCATTAAGAGCAACCTCATAGATTCCCCAGGGAGGTTTAAAAAAATAAAAGATCGCAAGTTTGAGCAGCAGGTAGGAGGCTTCGAGCCCTGCTCTGTAATCGCTGAGGTTTACTCGGCGCTCACACCCCTGCGTCCAGGAATTAGGAAGACAGCCGAGGGCTGTCAACAAGGAGCAGGCTGCAAGCGAACTTTCCTGAAGTTCTTGCAGCCCGAGAGGTGAGCAGCTACGAGGAGCCTGGGCCCGGAAGCTCGACAGCGGCTCTCCGCGGAAAAACCAAGCGGGGCAAAGTCGGAGCTGGGATCGTGCAAGTTCGCAGCTCTCCCCCGCTCCACACCTAGGCACCCACCTCGTCAGTATCCCGGAGGGGAATCTCGATGGAGCCCCGCGACATGGCGAGCTCTGAAAGCGGGCGCTTCTCACCCGGCGACTCGGCAGCTCACAGCCCCACGGCTTTCAGCCGTGCAGAGGGTACCACACCTCACTGCCCGCGGAGCTGCCTGAGCTGTGCCTTCTCCTTCCCTGTCCGACGCTGAAACAACGAGCCGCGGACGGCGACCGGCCACTTCCGGAGGCTCCGCCCCCCGTCCCGGAAGCACTACCAGGAGGGCGTGTTTCACGCGAGCTCCGCCCTGCGGCTCTGTCGAGTCCTTCTTCGGAAAGACTGATAGTTCAGAGGTTGTCGCTGTGTCGGCCGCAGGTGACCCTAGCGCTTTCGGGAGAGCAGCGCCTGCCGCTAAGTCGTCCGAATTGAGTTATTTCCAGGCCTGTGCCGGGCGGGTGGGTGTTGAGACAAAACCACGCCCCTGTGGGCGGGGCCTCTGATGACGAATTCTATGGGCGGTGCCCCTCCGGGCCACCTAAGCTTCTTGAGGGATAACTCAGTCTTTTATCTGCTCTGCAATCGTTTCGTCTTTGGCAGCCAGTTGGTGCAAATCACACTGGTGATATCTTTCTCACTAGTCTGAATAGACATACTCAGCGAATTCTGAAGTTATTTGTATATGGTTACTCGGGAGCGATGATGTGGCGAATGGAGGTCAGGGGACATCTCCTGGAAATGAGATTTTTTTTCCTTCTGCTCTGAAGGTTCTGGGGATCGAACTCAAGTAGTCAGAGTTGGAGCCAGGCAGCTTTACCCACTGAACCATCTTGCCGGCCCTATTATTTTTTTGAGATAGGGTCTCATTCTGTGCCCCAGGCTGACCTAAACTCTCGACCTCAACCTTCTGACTAGTGCGGTTAGAGGCATAACATATGGCCTTTCATAAATTTCTTTATGTTCTTATATTTCTTTGGGAGCACAATTAAAAGGAAATACTAGATGTGATTTAAATAAAATAAAAATTCAATTAAACCTAAATAATGAACCTATAGAATTTGATTGAAAACATTTTAGCTAATGATTTCATTATAGAAATTAGTTTTCTATGTTTGGAGCAAATAAGGGAAGAGTCTTAATAAATAGGTGAATAAAAAGGGCCAGTTTAGCTGAGCATGGCCGTGCATGCCTTTAATCTCAGCTCTCAGAGGGCGGATGTAGGTGATCTCTGTGAGTTTGAGGCCACCCTGCTCTATACGTCGGGTTCCGGGATCGTCTGGGGCTACATACTAGAGAGATCCTGTCTCAAAAAAAACCGAAAGTGCTTTTGGAGATATTCCCTGCTCTTCCTCCCCATTTCCTCTGTTGAGCCAAAGCCACTGTTATCCTTTTCCTGTCTTTACTTGATTCTTCGTCTACTTTGACGCCAAGCTCCAACCCAGTTTCAGCCATACAACACACTTAGGTTTAAAAGAATACCAGTGTGTTTGTTTTTCCTCTCAACTCCCTTAGAGCCCTTGAGGAGAAAATGAATTAAACTTTTGTTTTTACTTAATGGTTGTGTAAATGTTTGGATCAGTGCCTACTGATATAAATGTAATTGTAACTGCATATGTAATTTTAAAA